>NW_020837999.1:4246487-4328642 GCF_003676395.1 Aethalodelphis obliquidens | reverse complement strand
CAGGAAGAGGATGAAGACCCGGCCATCAAAGGCTGAATGTAAAATTTCCCCCTTGGGTGATGGAATTTGATGGAGAGGAAAGAGCGACGCCAGGTTCTGCTACTCAGACAGGAATTTGAATATAACCATGAAGATAACCTCTGGTGTCGGTGCCCGGGGCCTCTAACAGCTAATCTAGTGAGTCTAAAGCAACTCATCCATGCGCTTTTCTCGTCTCTTTCTCTTTTGCTGTGTCGCCATGGGAGGCTGCATTTATTGGCGAGTCTGGATTTTCTTTCCTCTTGGCAGAGCTACAGGGAGGAAGAGATGTGAGAAGAAAGATGCCCCACGACAGAGGGGCCAGGTACATGTTAAGGTAAATGAGCCTCAGACAGCTGAACCGATGAGGTAGAAAAGGAATGGAAATTGCCTAATGATTCTGTCAGGAAATATAAGTTTCTCTCAGCAGAGAAAAGACAGCCTTGCATCTACGACTGCCTCCCCACAGAGAAGCCCAGGAAACGGTCAGCGTTAAGAACCTGTGTGTCCTGATGTGTTGTCTTCCCTCCCTCTGCCTTCTCCAGTCTCATGCTGGAATCACATCCCACTGGATGTGCTGGCCCAGCTGGGTGCAGACCTGCCCGTGCGCTCCCGCGGGACCGCCCAGCCTCCTTGCTGTCAGTCAGACAAGGACCAGGTGCTTGGCTTTCTCATCTTATGTGCACAAGGAGTCTCTGTCTGTCCTACTGTCCTCTGCTTCTTGTCTTGCTACTTAGTTCAGATCTACCGCCTTACCTAGTACTAAACCCCTCTCCCACCCTGATCCGAAATCCAGGGACTGGCTTCTCCCCCGTCACCATCCCTCCCCTCCTAGGTCTGAGTGAGCCCTTTGCATCCAGCCTCACACACTGGGCTGCCTGGATCCCGAGCAATGGCAGCCCCTGGAATTCTTCATCATTCCCCACCCCCCATATACACACCTGATCAGCCTTTTGCTACTATTTGCTACTATTTCTAGAAATGTGACTGAGGCCACCAAACCTGAAGCCAGCATGTCCGCTCTACACTGTCTGGCACTGCTCCATTTCCCAGTCGTATCCCACAAGCCGGTCTCAGGCCAGGTCTCAACTCCCTCCTCTGCCCTTCTGCTCCAGACCACCTTGAGCTGTTTCTCAGAGATGGGCCCAGAGGTGCCCAGGGCAGACTGCAGACCTGCACCTCATGATCAGGGGTTCCCAGATGGGTGAATTCCCCCTCACCCTCATGTACCCTTCATGGAGTGGGAATCTCTCTCACCGGAGATCCTGACGACAGGGCCCCTGACGTGTAGGAATTCCGTCTCCCTGCTCAGAGGTGGGTCGCTTGATCTTTGTTGCAGACTCTGCCCTGATCCCACTTCTGGCTGCCCCTTCTCATCAGAGTCAGGAGATAGGAAGCCCTGTTTTTTGCCCAGGCACTGGCAAAGTCACAGGGCTGCTAGTGTGAGCCAGGCCCAGGGCCCCGGTTCTCACCTCTGTGCTCTCTTCCTTCACTGGTCCCTCCGCAACTGGGTGTCTGAGCCCACACTCCTGAGCCCGCCCCCCTGAGATCCAGACTGCCTGCTGTCCTGTCCTCTGTAAGACGGCCCTGCTTCATCTTTTCCCATCCGCCTCCCAGGGCCCCGAGCATCACCTTGGGACTCCAGGTCAGGGCTGGCATCTTGCTACATGGGCTACATGATGCTGTCTGCCTGGATATTTACAAGCTTAGGGGTCACCTGCCCTAGACTGTCTATGGTAGGTTCCAGCCGCCTTTTGTAGTGCACCCTTATTTACCCTTGAACCTTTAATTTTTAGCAATTTCCCTGGAGAAATTCCCTGAGAAATGTCCTAAGCTTCAGGTACCAAAGTGGCTGTCAGATGGACGCTCTCTCTCAGTGCCTGGGATGCAGTTAATCCTCACCCCTTCCCGCTTGTCCCACTCCTCGGAGTTTGCTTTGTGCTCAATCCTGCTGTGAGTTCCCACTAACTCTACTGGATCTTGGGCTGGGATGAAATTGTGTGGGCTGTAATTAATTCTCATTATTCTCACCGGGCAATTAGTAAAAAAATTTAGGGTCCTAAGTCCTTACCATTTTTAACAGCAAAGCCCTTACGTTTATTAGGAAACAAAAGTCTTCCCATATCCTTCTAAGTAGAGAGGATGCCTGACCTAAAAACCCATCCTCAGCGGTCCCGACTCCCTCGGTCCTGGAGGGACCCTGAGGAGTGGTCAGATTATTTTTACTACTGAAGCAAGCCTGGGGAACACTCTACGCGTTTCATGTGGAAATGTCGTGTGCAGTTATTTCAGGAAGGTCCTCCGTTTACAGTCAGCAGCATCATTTCCACCCTGGACACGCGTAGGATAGTAAGAGGATTATAGCCGGAATTACTGGACAGAAGAGATAAGCCCTGCTCCCAATCCAGAGGGATAATGTGTAAGTCCATTCACTGTCTCGTCCAAAGCTCCCGGGCCCTTTCCACCTCTGCCTGGCTGCTGGGACTGTTCAGCCTGTTGTTAGAGCCTGTGTGACGACATGTATATCGTGTGTGTGTGCGTGTGTGCGTGCGTGTGTGTGAACCAACGCAGCCCTGCTCTGGCTCCAGGGCTGATGTTTTAAAGGACTGAAACTTGAAGTGCATGGAGTATCCTTGGGCCTCCTGCCAGGGGGCTGACTGTCTCTGTCTGCGACTTTCACACTTGCCCCCCTCTAGGTGTGGTGGTTTCTACGGATGGCTCCAAATCCACTCCCTTTTTCTGAATTATCTGTTCGTTGTCTCATGCCCCCTAAGGCAGCGGCTCTGCTGTGAGCGCACGCTGTGGTGGGGTGTGGTAGGCTACAAGGCCGGGGAGTCACTTCCCCACTCTGGCCTCAGTTTCCTCATCTGTAAAATGAAGACAGAGTACCAGACACACTTTAAGATCTCTTTTAACCAGGGATTCTTAACTGTTTTTGTACAGTCGACCCTTCTCAGAATAATGCTTTTCCAATGCATTAAAGTGCATAGGATGACAAAGTAAGCCATCTATACTGAAAGGCCATTCTGCCTCCGTGGACCCCGGGTGAAGAGCCAGCTCTATGCTTGCACGTGTAGCCTGGACTGGCTGGGGAGTGAGACGCAGATAAGAGAATGCAAACCTTGATTCAATTCTTAACCACCCGCCACACCCAGACAACAAGCTGTGTGATTCTGAGGAAGTTACTCAGTGTTGCTGAACCTCAGTTTCCTCATCTATAAAATGGGAACAATAACCCTAATCTCACAGGGTTGGGGGTGGTGGTTCCCAGAAGCACCTACATGTAGTGAACCCTCCGTAAATGAAGGCTGCCTTCCTCCATATTACAGATAAGAAAACTTAGTTGCAGAAACGTTCAGTGTTCTGCTTAATCACTTAGTGGTTAGAAACAAAATCAGGTTTGGGGCCCACGTGTTCTCAACTCTTAACGCAGGGCTCCTGTCCTTGCACCAGGGACTGAAGCTCTGGTCCACTCGATGGCTCTGCAAGGAGGAACGTCTCTCCCAGATCCGCCTGCATGCTCTCTGCACATGATCTGCAGCGCCACCTAGTGGACATTGGCTGTTTTTCCCCTCTGCCCAGTGCACTGTCTCTTAATTTCTTCAGCAATCAATCTTGACAGAACGTTTGTGTTTTACAAGACTTAAGAGGGAGACACTAGAAGCTCACCTAGGATAGCAGAGTGGGAGAAGCCATCGGCCTCGGGTGTCTGTGAAATGTAGCCAGACCAAGGCCCATATGAGGAGGGTCCCAGAGTGGGTAAGGGCCGGCACGCCTAACGGACAACCATGCCAGCCTCGTGCTTGTAGGAACTTTGAAATTCCTAATTAATGTTTGTTACTTAGTGACAGGAATTAGTGGGCCCTCATTATAAATGGTAATTCCAGTTTCACTGAGTTTGAGGCATTTACAGCGGGTTAGGTGTTCCATGTTCCCAAATCTTTGTTCCTTTTACCTGTTCCCCTCCTAATGAAGGGCCAGACTGCCCAAATCTCAGGCCAGCTGATGAGAATCCTAAGTAGACTTTCCTTCGTCCTACTATTATCATTTATGTCTCTCTATATTTTCCAACCCCTCCAGAATACCACTTGTCTTTATGTGTTTTACTTTCATCAGCCTGGCCCCTTGGTTACATCTCCTTCCTGTACTGAAGATATTCAGCCTGAGCATCTAAGTTCATCTTGCAATCCATGCCACTCACATTTCTAGTGCTTTTCATCTTTGAACTCTTCCACTATGGAAATGGAAATGATTTATTCCAGAAACCCTGACTCTGTTCCCGTGACCTCATCTGTAAACTGTTAAATGCTTTTCATACTGATGGGGTCAAAGAGTCCCAGAACTACATCGCTATGAATTCTGCCTTCGCCCCCCACCCCGCAATTTTCCCGTCATGACTTAGATTCCATCACTATCTCTCCTCTCTTGGTATCTTTTATGTCTGCTTCGTGAATACTTTACTGTTGTTCCCAGAGCACCGAGGGAAACGGGGAAGAGCACCAGAAAGAATAGAGCTGTTCCAAGTGCCACAATACAGGAGCTCGCTGTACTTTCTTTGAAGAAAGACCATCTCTCACCTCTATAAACTATCTATTTCAATGCCACTAGAGCAGAATTCTTGGTATTCTACTCCTTTCCTCCAAAACAAAATTAATTATCTCCTCTGACTTAACAGCATTCACTCTATTTTCTCAAGCTCACTTTCTTCTATCCCCTTTATTCACTATCTGCTTCTACCCTGTTGTCTACTCGCCGCTCACCCAGTGTGCCTTTTCCAACGTTATGCTTCCTACTGAAATTCTACACAACCTAATTCAGATGACGTCCTCTCTAGTTAGAAAGAATCACTTCTTTCTTTTCTACAACAGGTTCCTTGCTCTTTTACATCTAGCTTTAATTTCAATCTGCCTGATGTTAACGTTAGTTGTTTATATGTTGCAAACTAGGATGCAAACTAGGATGGGACTATATTATCTTTCTTGGTCCTCCCCCTCCAGTACCGAGAAGGTTCTCTATAATGCTGATTGAGACAAGACTTGAGACACTCATGTTTTTCGAAGTCTCTAAAGGAACTCTAGTAGCTAAAAGGAACCAGCTAAAAGTCTGAGGGCATTCAGGGTAAGGAATAACTAGACAGGTGTCTGTCACTCACATGTAGATGGTGTCAGGTTCCAGGCATTGTATGATCAGAGAGATGGTGGTGAGCTGCTTGTCCGGGACCTGAGAGGGCATCGCACAAGGAGACTTCGCTCCGGAGATGATGTCGTCAACAAAGCTCAGCACCGTTTCTGCCCAGAGGGGAAGGAATGGAAAAGGCATGAGAAACAGGGATGGCCAAGCAACACCTGGTTGGGACTGACTCCGTTAGAACTTAACATTAAAATCACTCGGTCCCTGGTCTTCTCATCTTCCTAGTAGGGCAAAGAGACCCAGAAGGAATGGTCTTTTCTGTTTCATATTTCATCAGTTTGGAGCCATCTGTCCAGAGTTAGCTGAGACAACCAAGGCAAGATGTACGTAGCACATCTGTGAGCTCTTTCATGACATGTTCTTGGCTTGGGCAGAAAACAGCTGTTCTGGTCAATGGTCATTGCCAGACCTTTGCAGTACCTGTGCTCATCAGGAAAGAGCCTCGGAAGAAGCCGTAGCCAGCTCTCCAAGCCCAAAGGCAGTGCGTATGTTTCCAAGCCACAGTGATAGTTTCACCAGAAGCTATTTACCCTGCACTACACTGTGGATGCTACCACCCTGCTGGTGCCCACACTCATGCGTCAGTTTTAGGAATGATTTACGTTCACCTTTCCCTATGTGTAGACAGTGAAATACTAAGGCATGAAACATTTTTCATGGGGTGTTTCCACTCCTTTAAGACATCTCTCTTCTAGCTGTACCTGGCAAAAGCAAGGTTTGCTTTAGGACAAGACATGGGGTAATAAGCACATCTGTTTCTACATGCTTTTGCCTGGATGGGGCGGGGAGTTGGGGTTATTAGCAAAGAAACTTTGTTCTGTAATCATGGCAGTGGTTAACACAGAATTGTTTCCTAATTATGGGCCAGGATAACTAGCGTACTGTATTGTTGTTTCTTTGTGTGCCTAGAGACAATGAAATGGACACCTCTTTCATAAACAAAAACAAAATTAAAACAAGACTTTGTCAGATGCTCACCATGCAAAAACTCTCAAATGGAAAGGATGGCCGCTGCTTCTCCCTGCTCCTCCTGCGTTGCCTGGGGACCCAGGGCAAAGCCAGGAGGCAGGACATTTTCCTTTTCTTTTTGCCACCTGGATCAAGATGAGCCTGTGAAGCGGGAGATGCTCACCTGTCTCCACCTTGGAGTGGTCCATCCTGTCAGTGACCTTTTCTTGACGGATGAGGTAATCTACAATCTGCACCCCGATTGGAGGCTCTGAGTGTTCCCATTCCAGGACCACGAGGGTGCTGCTGGGCTCATGAACCGTGGAGAGTCTGAGCCTGAGTGCAGACAGCAAGAAACATGAAATGGGGGCCCAGCCCCAATACCACTACTGGCCACCTTCTCAATTATTATTATAGCGTGAACTCTTTTTTCTAACCTTTCTTAACCAACCACTAGGATGATTTCTTTGAGGGTGTGTCTCCTTCACTGTAAAATAAAGGTTCTTGAAGATCCTTAAAGTCTATATATTGTTCATCTAAGTGCCTGTCACAAATTGGGAACTCAACATATATTTGTAAATAAGTAAATAAGCAGGTGAGTCAAAGATGAATGGATGCCTGCATTTTACAGGGTTAGTGGATGGGGCCTTTGGAGTAGCACTTTACAGGGCTTGAAAATGTAATTTCTGGGTTTGCTCTTGAAAAATAAGAAAATGTGCCTATAATGCTCATACCAAGGCCTACTAAAGGTGATGTCTGGGAGAGCTCTGCATTAAGAAGGACAGTCAGCTCAGCTTCGAGAACATTACAGGATTGCCCTGCTGGCGGAACCCTGGCTTCCCCTCTTGCTGCGGGTATTAACGTGCGCTCAGTTTGCAGGTAATGCTCATAGGGGGCTCTACTGGGCCAGAGAAAGTTGGACACATGTCAAGTTCTCCTCAGGGCGTTGTCCTATGTCTGCACACTCAGGTTCTGATTTCAGTTTCTGTCTTTACTCTTGGGTTTCTATGAATATCCTGATTCCAGACTCTATAGTCTTTCCTTGCTTTTCCCAATTCATTGTCTCCTTGTGTCATGTAAATTGTCCATTTTGACCACTCTGCCATCTCATAACTCTTTATACTTGTAGAGACTCAATGAACACTATTGTAGAGACTCAAACACTATTAACATTCATTGGCACGGATCTTCTAATGATCCAGGAGGTTTCAACTCTCTGCCTTGTTCTGACATCATGTGTGTGTGTTAGGTTTCCCGCTTGCTTCTTGTCCCGTTTCTTCCTAGACCACTGGCTTTAGGGAGTTTTCCCTGTTTGTCTCACGCCAGCCTCCCTCCCTTACATGAGTCTCTGCCATTCATTCCCAACCTTCGCTCCCATATCTCATGACCACCCATAATCCTGGTGCTCTAGCCTCCACTCAGCTCACCAGATGTGTCACTGGTCTCAAGGATCCCCAGGCAAGGTACTGTGGATGGATCCCATCAAAGCAATGCTCAACTTCAATTCAACGAATATTTATTAAGCACCCACTACTTATAAGAACGTGCTCGGTGCTGAAGAGGCACTGGTGCAAAAGCCAACTCCAGCCCCTTCTTTTATGGAGTGGTCACTAGACCAACATACAAATTATGCATGGGATTGTAATAATGTGTGATAAGAACTTTAACAAGACATCATGGGAAGCTGTGGGAGCAACAGTAAGGAATTCAACTGGTGGGAAAATAACACAAACCACATGCTCTTTAGTGGCTTACTATGAAGGAGTGCATAGTTTGCATATGACATTAAAGATGGAACGGACCCAAAACAGTGCAGATATTCATTAATTAGAATCACATGCAGAGGGCTATTTTGAAGAAAAAAGCATTAGGGAGATTAAGTAAGTAACTAAGCCTTACTGAGAACTCAGATTCCATGAAAACATGGACTGAGGCTGGCCTCTACTGAGAAATAGGAGTGTGTATGATTTAAACAGGCTTGTGTAAAACTAGAGTGCATTCCTATATCCAACTACCGATAAAAATTCAAGAAATTACGGTTTGCTGCTGGAAGAAGTGATTAAAGTTGACAAGAAAAGTGAAGTCCTTTGTAGATGTTCCTGTTTATGGAAATTTAGCCCAATTAGATCTCTTTTGCTATGACACTTAGTAAATGCAGATTTTGAAATGAAATCAGCCCCAGGACACCAATGGCTAGATCTGGCATCTACCCGATTTAGTGTTGTGTGTCAAAGGTAGCTCTCTTAGCTGGTGAATCAGTCTAGAAGCACCATCTTCTAGAGTTGCCTTTCTGCCAAAAGAAAGACCTTTCACTAATAATGAGCTTGACTCTCTTTTGAGCTGAGAGATCTAAGTCATGGCTGTAAAGAGCAAGAAGCCAATGGCTGGCGTGTCTAAAATGGCCCACATAGAGAAGGCCTGTAGACAAAAGAAGACATTGGCTTGTGATGACCCTGTACCACTGTGCTCTCCTCTTTCTCAATGTTCTTCCTGCTCAGTCCTGGCCCTTTAAGGCCCACCCACACTTTCACGGAACAGACCAGATAGCAGTATGCACACAGACCAGCCTCTCGCTTGCTGGTTTCCTACTGCCATTTGGCTCCTGCTTACTCAGCCCTCCAGTCGCTGAGTCAGGATCCTCCCTTTGGGCTCTCTTTGCCTTACCAGTCCAGGCCCCTCCAGCTCGTCCCACCATCCCTCTTTATTAGACACAACATTTCTGTGCTTCACGCCCATGGCAGATGCCACATTCGAGGCCAACAGGGTTTCCTGCCCTTTACATGAGTTCAGCCAGTTCTGTTCAGCCTTCCTCTGAGTGTATGAAAACTGGACATGTTCATTTTCAGCCATCTTTGCAGCCCTCTGTACTTTGTTCACCCCTCAAATGCAGATGCCCCTTAATGCACATCCCTGACCTTCTGCTCTTCCCAGATGACCGTCATTCTGGAGCATCCTTTCTCATAGCTGCGGTTCCATTTCTCATTTCTTTGGGGCTGAGTTCAATCTTCTTATCTCGAGTGTTTACTTTGTTGTAGGGCCCCAGATCATCTTTCCTCATGACCGCTGACTATCTCTACAGGACTGCCCCACTATAATTCTCAGGCAGGTCCAAAGGGAACCAACCTCCTCCTCGAGCCTGCTTATCCTGGGATGCTTCTTTTCTCAGCTGTAGCCTATTCATCGTCCCAGCCACTGAGGTCATAAGTCTTAAGTCCATTCTCCACTTTTCCTTCCTTCTCACTCCCACAGTCAGTCAGTCACCAAACCCTGCTGGTTCTACCCAAAGTCATCTCTGAGTTGTATCCTCTGTGTATTATACTATTATGGTTAAGATCACGGTCTCTTACCTGTGGCCCTGCTTCCTGCTCTATGACCGTGGAAAAACTATTCAGTCCATCTGAATCCATTTCCCTGTCTATTAAAGGGGGTGGTGGTGGTGATAACAGTACCTAACTGCTTCACACTGTGCCCGACACCCAGTAAGTGTGTTGCTGTCCTGGGTCTTATTACTGACCTCTATCTTCCTCCACGGCAACATTACATTTACCCCTCTTTTCTTCTAGCCATGCTGTCCTGCTTTCTCCACCTTTGGGGAGAAATTCAAGTGCTATGTCCTTTATGAAGCCTTCACTATTCTTCAAATTCAGACTTGACTGTTCCCTTTTCACACTGTCTTTAAATGTCTCATATAACTTTTATCCTACCATTTCTGCTACCGTTAAATTGGTTCACTTGCCTCCTTAGAAGACTGAAAGCACCCCTAAGGCAGGTACTGCACCATATTTTTCTTTCTGTTCCCCAGTACCCAGCCGATGGCTTGGAAAAGAGTAGACACTCTTTAACATATGTTTGCAGAATAATGGCGAGGCACACAAGCAAGAGAAAGGCCGAGAAAGGGAATCGTACACAGGCTGTGGGAGAGGCGCACAGGCAGGGAGTCCATCAGTTCCGAAAGCAGTGGGGTCACATCGACACCAGTCCTCGATGACATCTCCGGTCCCGGAGCACCAGAGGGAGCTCATGGTGGCCTCCAGCAAGAGCTGCAAGAGAGGGCAGAGAAAAGAGTAAGCATCAGGGAGCCAGGGCTGGGTCCCCAGAGTAATTAGACAGAGCATCAGGGCTCTGCTTGGCCCTAAATAACTCCAGTCAGCAGCCTGTAGCACCACGTCTCCATTTACTTCTACCCCAGAAAAGTGTTTCTGGGGAGCCTGGACCCTGTAGGACCCCGTAAGGTGTCTCTGTCTCATTAGCATAATAGTTCATCCCTGTGGTTGAGGGCTGTCATCTTGGAATCAAGTCTGATTCCACCTCGCATCTCCCTCCCTCCCATTCCGCA
This sequence comes from Aethalodelphis obliquidens, assembly GCF_003676395.1. Classification (NCBI taxonomy): domain Eukaryota; kingdom Metazoa; phylum Chordata; class Mammalia; order Artiodactyla; family Delphinidae; genus Aethalodelphis; species Aethalodelphis obliquidens. Next base: position 4,318,150 of record NW_020837999.1, on the reverse strand, counting down.
CCATCATTCCACACCTAGGGCTCTAGAGACATGACCTCTTCCCCATATGCTCAGCAGGGCCAGTCTTGACCACTCTCCCCCAGGCCAGAGGCACTCAGCCTTTTCTCAGATGCCTCTCCCAGCATCCTTCTCTGCACTCTTCACCCTGCCCCAGTATTTCCTCTGCATTCCTTCAGCAGGCTTTGTATCTCACTTACGATATTTATGCAGTTCTGCTTTGGGTTGTGATTATGCATTAGACCTCTCTTTCCTTGTAGAAGGTAGAAACCACGTGACACACAGGCTAAGAGCTGTGCTCTGGGGCAGTCCCTCTAGGTGAGAACTCCAGCTCTGCCAACCACTGCCATGTGACCTTGGGCAAATTACATAAACTCAGGCTCCTCAATGGTAAAGTGGGACAAAAACAGCACTTTCCTTATAAGGATGTTGTGACAATTAGATGAAATAAACACATGCCAAAGGGCATGGCATAGTGCCTATGCTATGCACACATTAGTTGTATATAAATAGTACATGTTAGCCATCAATAAATAACAGCAATTGTTATTGTCTTTGAATGACAGGGTTGCGTCTTGTGTGGAAGCTTGTTAATAACATAGAACCTAGAGTAATTCTCTACATACAGTGGTTTCACAGCAGATATTCACTATTCAATTAAAGGACAACAAGATAAAATTAGATCACTGAGGGAAGAGAACTTATGAGAGGGGCAAGTCCCTGGTGAGGAACTGGGTCCTGACAGGCACTGAGCCCTGTGTGAGGCCCTGCTGCCTCAACCCCAGCCCAGGGTGGGGGAGAGCCTGAGACAGCCGCAGGGCAAGCTCAGGGCTTTCTCTCCAGGTCAACTCAACCTCTGCAGCCTCTGCTTTTCCTCTGATTCTCTTCACTCTGTTTCATCCTCACCACACCCACACATAATGGATAAATTAGAGAAATGAAACAGCTATCCTGGAAAGTTCTAGGCCAAACAATTAAAAGAAAGAAAAAAAGAGAAGACGATAAGAAAAAGAAGAGATAATCCTACAAAAATCAACATGTCCAAAGCCAGTATCCTATGTCCCATCCATCCCAGGTTAGAAGAGATGACATAAAGTCCATACTGAGCCCCCCTCCTTGGACTGGGAGCCTCAAGGGAGCAGGGATTCTCTGTTATCACTAGGATTTGCGTAGAGCTTTAGAGTTTACAAAGCCCTTAATTTATTTTTTTCCCTATTTTTTTTTAAACATCTTTATTGGAGTATAATTGCTTTACAATGGTGTGTTAGTTTCTGCTGGATAACAAAGTGAATCAGCTATACGTATACATATATCCCCATATCTCCTCCCTCTTGCATCTCCCTCCCACCCTCCCTATCCCACCCCTCTAGGTGGTCACAAAGCACGGAGCTGATCTCCCTGTGCTATGTGGCAGCTTCCCACTAGCTATCTATTTTACATTTGGTAGTGTATATATGTCCATGCCACTCTCTCACTTCGTCCTAGCTTACCCTTCCCCCTCCCCATGTACTCAAGTCCATTCTCTACATCTGCATCTTTATTCCTCTCCTGCCCCTAGGTTCATCAGAACCAATTTTTATTTTAGATTCCATATATATGTGTTAGCATACAGTATTTGTTTTTCTCTTTCTGACTTACTTCACTCTTTATGACAGACAAACTCTAGGTCCATCCACCTCACTACAAATAACTCAATTTCATTTCTTTTTATGGCTGAATAATATTCCACTGTATATATGTGCCACATCTTCTTTATCCATTCATATGTTGATGGACACTTAGGTTGCTTCCATGTCTTGGCTATTGTAAATAGAGCTGCAATGAACGCTGTGGTACATGACTCTTTTTGAATTATGGCTTTCTCAGGGTATATGCCCAGTAGTGGGATTGCTGGGTCGTATGGTAGTTCTATTTGTAGTTTTTTAAGGAATCTCCATACTGTTCTCCATAGTGGCTGTATCAATTTACATTCCCACCAGCAGTGCAGGAGGGTTCCCTTTTCTCCACACCCTCTCCAGCATTTATTGTTTGTAGATTTTTTTATGATGGTCATTCTGACTGGTGTGAGATGATACCTCATCAGAGTTTTGATTTGCATTTCTCTAATAATTAGTGATGTTGAGCATCCTTTCATGTGTTTATTGGCAATCTGTATATCTTCTGTGGAGAAATGTCTATTTAGGTCATCTGCCCATTTTTGGATTGGGTTGTTTGTTATTTTGTTATTGAGCTGCATGAGCTGCTTATAAATTGTGGAGATTAATCCTTCGTCAGTTGCTTCATTTGCAAATATTTTCTCCCATTCTGAGGGTTATCTTTTTGTCTCATTTATGGCTTCCTTTGCTGTGTAAAAGCTTTTAAGTTTCATTAGGTCCCATTTGTTTATTTTTGTTATTATTTCCATTCCTCTAGGAGGTGGGTCAAAAAGGATCTTGCTGTGATGTATGTCATAGAGTGTTCTGCCTATGTTTTCCTCTAAGAGTTTTATAGTGTCTGACCTTACATTTAGGTCTTTAATCCATTTTGAGTTTATTTTTGTGTATGGTGTTAGGGAGTGTTCTAATTTCATTCTTTTTCATGTAGCTGTCCAGTTTTCCCAGCACCATTTATTGAAGAGGCTGTCTTTTCTCCATTGTATACTCTTGCCTCTTTTATCAAAGATAAGGTGACCATATGTATGTGGGTTTACCTAGGGCTTTCTATCCTGTTCCATTGATCTATATTTCTGTTTTTGTGCCAGTACCATACTGTCTTGATTACTGTAGCTTTGTAGTATAGTCTGAAGTCAGGGAGCCTGATTCCTCCAGCTCCATTTTTCTTTCTCAAGATTGCTTTGGCTATTCGGGTCTTTTGTGTCTCCATACAAATTGTGAAATTTTTTGTTCTAGTTCTATGAAAAATGCCACTGGTAGTTTGATAGGGATTGCACTGAATCTGCAGATTGCTTTGGGTAGTATAGTCATTTTCACAATGTTGATTCTTCCAATCCAAGAATATGGTATATCTCTCCATCTGTTTGTATCATCTTTAATTTCCATCATCAGTGTCTTATAGTTTTCTGCATATAGGTCTTTTGTCAAAGGAGAAGTAACAACTGACATTGCAGAAATACAAAGGCTCAGGAGAGATTACTACAAGCAACTATATGCCAATAAAAATGGACAACCTGGAAGAAATGGACAAATTCTTAGAAAAGCACAACTTCCCAAGACTGAACTAGGAAGAAATAGAAAATATAAACAAACCAATCACAAGCACTGAAATTGAAACTGTGATGAAAAATCCTCCAACAAACAAAAGCCCAGGACCAGATGGCCTCACAGGTAAATTCTATCAAACATTTAGAGAAGAGCAAACACCCATCCTTCTCAAACTCTTCCAAAATATAGCAGAGGGAGGAACACTCCCAAAATCATTCTACAAGGCCACCATCACCTTGATACCAAAACCAGACAAAGATGTCACAAAAAAAGAAAACTACAGACCAATATCACTGATGAACACAGATGCAAAAATCCTCAACAAAATACTAGCAAACAGAATCCAACAGCACATTAAAAGGATCATACACCATGACCAAGTGGGGTTTATCCCAGGAAAGCAAGGATTCTTCAATATACACAAATCAATCAATGTGATACACCATATTAACAAACTGAAGGAGAAAAAACATATGATCATCTCAATAGTTGCAGAAAAAGCTTTCGACAAAATTCAACATCCATGTATGGTAAAAACTCTCCAGAAAGTAGGCATAGAGGGAACTTACCTCAACATAATAAAGGCCGTATATGACAAACCCACAGCCAACATTGTTCTCAGTGGTGAAAAACTGAATCCATTTCTACTAAGATCAGGACCAAGAAAAGATTGCACACTCTCACCACTATTATTCAACATAGTTTTGGAAGTTTAACCACAGCAATCAGAGAAGAAAAAGAAATAAAAAGAATCCAAATCAGAAAAGAAGAAGTAAAACTGTCACTGTTTGCACATGATATGATACTGTACATAGAGAATCCCAAAGATGTTACCAGAAAACTACTAGAGCTAGTCAATGAATTTGGTAAAGTAGCAGGATATAAAATTAATGCACAGAAATCTCTTGCATTCCTATACACTAATGATGAAAAATCTGAAAGAGAAATTAAGGAAACACTCTCATTTACCATTGCAACAAAAAGAATAAAATACCTAGGCATAAACCTACCTAAGGAGACAAAACCCTTTAAATGCTAACACTTTTGTAAGGGAGCAGACCCTATGGAGCCTTCTGGGGGCAGACCCTTCCCCCATACCTCTGCTTTAGCTCCTCTCTGAAGTGCCTAGATAATAGCATCTGATGCACATTTCCTGAGTTGTTTTACAGATGCGAAACCCCCCCAGCAAATGGAAGATGTTAACTACTTGATGACCATGAGCAAGTAGCTCTCAGGCCTCCTGCAGCCTAAGGACTGATAATGTTAACCCCTGCGACACTGGCCTGTTACCACACCATCAACCAATCAGAGACTGTGCACAAGTTGATCACACACTCTGCAACCCCTCTCCCTCACCTGGGCTTTAAAATTGTTTTCCTGAAAGCCTTTGGGGAGTTTGGGGTTTTAGAGCACAAGCCACCTGTCCTCCTTGTATTGGCACCTTTACGATAAACGCTGCATTTTCCTTCACCACAATCTGGTGTCAGTAGATTGGCTTTACTGTGCGTGGGTGAGCAGACCCGACTTCGGTTTAGTAACACTTTAATTTGAACTCCATGTTAGACAGTTATCATGATTCACAGTGGAGGACACTTACAGTCCAAAAGGTTAGGTAACTTGCTCACGGTCACAGGTTAGTAAATGGGTAACAGGACGGATTTTACATCTCAGGCTTGATGGAAACACCAAGCTCTCTTGATTAACATAGTATCCACCAGCTCCCAAGATGAATACCAGTTCACAGTAGGTGCTCACTTTATGCTTTACCTGACTAAACCAAATTCAAATCAAAAGGTGTATTTTCTTTAACTAGGAAAACAGACATCCTTTGAGATGAGCAGAATAAAGAAGACATCATGGCTGCTGCCCTACAGTCTTCAATCAACTATTATTGGCTAAGTACCTGTAGGAACGATTTCCTGTCCTAAGCATCAAGGATACAGTGCATAAGATATATATGGCCCCTGCTTGCATTAAGTCTTACAGCTAAATAATAAACAAACAAAAGTTATATAAATAACCAGAACTGTGATAAGGGCTCCAGAAAAGGGTGAAATGGTGGCAGAAGGGACAAGGAGGGGGCCAATTTCACAGAGGAGTTTGGGAAGGCCTCCATGAGCTTGGAGGGATAGGTCAAGAGTAATCTTGGGGAGAGTAAGAGTAAGAGTAAGAGTAAGCTTGGGGAAGTATTCCAGGTAGAAAAACCAATATTAAGAAGACTTTAGCCTGCAAGAAACTTGACTTCTAAAATCAACTGAGAAAAAGTTCATCTTGCTGTAAGAGACAGAGCGGGGGCAGGGGCAAAGAGATGCTAAGAAAGTGAGAGGGTGGCAGGCTGATTACAAAGGCCTTAGGACACCACGTGGGGGTGGGTGTCACATTCTAAGAGCAACAGGAAACCATCAAAGTGTTTCAAACAGGGGAGCAACCCGATCAGATTTTCCTTCCAAAGTTATTGATGACAATACATATGATGACAAACATTCTAAATGCCGTTTCAGACCATTCGCTGAGAGTTCCTACTCTCTAAACCCTGGGCGAGAGGTAACTGTGTAGGTAGGATGAGGGTACAAGAGAGGAAACAAGAAGGAACGCTTTGGGAAAGGAAGAGAAAGGAAAACTACATTTTTCTTAGTACCTACAATGTGCCAGGCATTCCATAGGAATCTTGTTTGTTATTAGATTTAATCCTGATTCCAGAAAAGAAATCGAATTTTCCAATTTTTATTATTTTTCTCTAAGGAAAGCAGCTGAACTTTTTTTTAATATATAAATTTATTTATTTTATTTATTTTTATTTTTGGCTGCATTGGGTCTTCGTTGCTGCGCGTAGGTTTTCTCTAGTTGTGGCGAGTGGGGGCTACTCTTCCTTGCTGTGCGTGGGCTTCTTACCGTCGTGGCTTCTCTTGTTGTGGAGCACAGGCTCTAGGCACACAGGCTTCAGTAGTTGTGGCACACGGGCTCAGTAGTTGTGGCTTGTGGTCTCTAGAGCGCAGGTTCAGTAGCTGTGGAGCACAGGCTCAGTTGCTCCGAGGCATGTGGGATCTTCCCGGGCCAGGGCTCAAACCCCATGTCCCCTGCATTGGCAGGCGGATTCTTAACCACTGTGCCACCAGGGAAGTCCAAGGAGCTGAACTTTCAAGCCAAGTTCATCTATCCATTCATTTGTCCATTTATTCATCACTTCGTTCATTCATTCTGCAGAATGCCAACTATGTGTGACCACTGCTGGGCACTGGGATTTCATAGAAGAGAAAGTTTCTCACAGTCTAGAGGAGAGTGAACAACTATATAAACACTAGGATAGTAGGTGATGCATGCTTTAAAAGGTGTATGCACGTATACAGTGGGAGCTACACGAAGGAACATCGGGTTGGCCTGCGAGTGTAAGGGAGAGTCATGTTTGAGCTGAAACTTGGAAGTAACAGTTAAGAGTTTGCCAGTGGCAGTAATGTGGGAAAAGGCACTTCCGGGAGAAAGAGTTGCAAGTCTGAAGGGCCAGATGCATGGGAGAAAACGCGTTTTGTTTAAGGAGGTACAAGGAGTTAAATTTTGGAGGATAAAGCATAAAGTATAGAGTGGGTACAGACTAACCACGTAAGCGAAGACAAAGTCGGAGCGTGAACTGCCCTTGTAATGATGTGCTAAGGACTTTAGATTTATTCAATAGATTCTGCAGAGCCACTGAATGACCTTGCTGCTATATGATCAGAAGTTCATATCAGCCTTAAGACTACTTAGTCAGATGACTCTGACTGGTCTAACAGGGAAACCAGTAAGAAGGTACTGTAACAAGAAGATGGTGGCCTGATATTACAATAGATGACTGAAATAGTTAGGCTGTGACAGGGGGTATAATAAAAAGAGGACGGATTTGAGATATTTGTGGCCCTAGATGATGGATTAGATGTTAGGGACAAGAAAGGTCTAGGAAGCATCCTTGGTCTCCAGTTTGGGCAACTTGGTAGCAAAGAATGCCGTTCACTGAAGTGGAAGCACAAGCAGGTATAGTTTAGGGTGGAAGGTGGTGACTTCAAGTTTGTTGGGTTTGACACACCTGGTTTGTCATATGGTTTGATCTACTTGTTTCTAAATTGCAATCACAGACTAGACTGAAATATGGCATCGGAGATTATTTAGTCCGACAGAAGGAAGACAGTGAGGCCAAGAGGTTGGAAAACTGGCCTGAAGATCTACCAGACAGGTAGGGATAGGAACACAGCGAGTTACTAATGCCAGGACTTAGCTCCCCTCCACTGGTCCTTTGCTTCATCACTCCTCATCTCTATTCCTTCGTAGAAAGGGCACAATTAGAAAGAAAAGCAGAGGAGTGGAGGGAATGGTGGACACAGACAATGTCTAAGGAAGAAGAGAGAAGATATGGTGACTGAACTCCTGCTCAGGCCACCTTTCTGTGTGTTTAGAAATTAAAGGTTCAAAATATGGCCAGATGGGAGGTATCTCTCAACCACTCTCCTAAGACCAGTGCAGGGAGACAGAGAGGGGCTAAATTCTGGCAAGCAGGGGATCCAGAAAGGGGCGATGCTAAAGACAAGACTTCCTTCAGCTTCCTCATTCTGCTGGTACTGGCCTGACAGGAAGCAGGGGCTCCAGGCCCCCCTCTCCCGCCAAGCTCTTCCCTGTCTGCAGCTTCGCATGCCCTGTCCCATAGGATGGTTCTATGCGTGAGCTCCCTGATTCTGCTGCTCCCAGGCAAGTGCACAGGAGCTCCTGGGGTGCTCAGAGAAGCAGCCTTGGGTGCTCACAGAAGACAGAGTGGGACATGTAAGGGGAGCGCTGGGCATTGGATTAAAAGCACTGCAGTTTTGGGGTTTCCATGGTGACACAAACCCCTCCTTCTCATCATCCTTTCAAGCCCACCTCCAGTGGTCTCTTCTCTCCCACTTCTCTTCCCATAGTCACTTCTATCAGAGTGAAGAGAAATTTTCAGGCCAAAGGAACAATTTATCTTTTTTGTTCCTGTGAAAAACCTTATTTTCAAACATTCAATGAAGTATCTGTAGCAGAGGCAGAGAGGAGAGAGAAACACACACACATGCAAAATCCCTCCTGTTGGTTTGAGCATCACCTATGAAACAAACTGTGATGCACCAGGTGTCCCTTGAAAGAGAAAAGAGAAAGCAATTATCACCCCACCTGGAGAGACACACCTCTCAGGCAGGCAAGCAGCTCACTGCTGTGACTCTACTCTATCTCTTCCCCAAAGTGGCTCTGCCTAGTCTCAGAAGTCCCCCACCCTGAGCTTTTGTGTTTTCTATTTTTGTCATTGTTGTCGTTGTTGTCTGTGTTTTGCCCCGCTCTGTTCTTAACATCCTTGAGAAGATCAGAGAGCTAGGAAATGAGGTAAGTCACTGCCTCTGCTGCATTTATTTAGCTTACCCTTTTGGGTCCATTCATTTCCCGCTAGCACCTTGGGAAAGGGAGGGGCAGAGGAAAAAGAGGAGTGGCTGGGAAATGTCATGACCCAGCTGCATAATATAAGGCAGAAAGATCTGCATGGACGTGGAGTTTTGTTCTTAAGAGTCAGAGTGATGGGCAGAAAACCAACCCCCTCCAGACTAAGGTGGGCAGATCCTTCCCTTGGGGATCTGCACCTAATGTGCTCCTTCTAGCCTAGCTGACCCAGTCCTGGATCAGTTAGGGGAGCTGGCCCACCTGCCGGGCCAACAAGGGGGTGGTACTGCTGAGTCCCCTCCCACAACCACCCCCTGAGGCTTTCTGAACAAAGCTCTGGTGACTGTGATTGCTATGCCTCCTTATCTCCCTTCCTCCTTCCAGCCCTTGTTGCTCAAAGACCTGTACAAATGCCAAGCGGTAACTCCTGAGTCATCACCATGGGTGTTGCAGATGCATTGATTTGATTTAATATGCAAAAATGCAAATCTAAGCAAATTAGGTGGCTGGAGTAGTTAAATGAAAAGGCTCACTCTCCGTATTGTAGCGTTGAGCTCAGCTGACCCTGTCGCCCCCTCAGGCCATTTGGAAAGCCCTTTGTTGCTGCTGACGCCACCTTGAACCCCGAGTCCCAGGCCTCTTACCCTCTGCGTCTGGTTGTTGGTGACCAGTTCATAGATGGGGGCTGCTCTGGTCACCTCCAGCAGAACTGGCTCGGCAGGGGTGTCGGGGCTGGATGTCACATGACACAGGGGGCAGGACGAGGGGCACCGTCCCTTGCTCTGGCACTCCATGCGGACTCCAGCCGCCATGCGCTTGGTGCCAGACTCGGACAAGCTGGCAATGTATTCTGGGAACGTCAGCACCTTGGGGTCTCTTTCCCGCTCCTCTGACTCGTCGGATGGGGAGTTGCCTGGCAGACACAAAATAAAAAGGAACAGTGAGGGGGGTGAAAGAGCAGGGACTTGCATGGCCTCGTGGCCCCTGAGTGCTAGACTCAAGTCCTTGAGAGGTCAGAAAATGACTCTGAGGGGGTAAGAATGTGATGCTGTTATCCCACTCAATGCGGGGAACCCATCCTCCCAGAAACCCACACAGCTGGAAATGACCCTTCCAAATGTGAGACCAGGCTTTCTTCCTTTCTGAGAATCATCAGCGCCACGGATCCTTTCAGACGGATGCTTCTGCTGTATCTGCTGGATTTATGGCTGTCATCAATAATACAAACAATAATAGCAGTGATTATTCTATGAATCATTTTCTTCACCCAAAAATGAAGATATTAATAATACCTACCTCTAGCATTGGTTATAAACAGCCAACTATTTTTAGAGCACAAAACACAATGGCTAGTGCATGTTGAAGCACCATCATCATAGTTCTAATCATAACTATCAGTAAGATTTATCAAGTCTGTACAGTGAAAGTGAGATCTGTTAAAGGTCTCCCTTAACCCCTATAACAACTCTCCGCATGAGTTCTATCATTACACCCATTTTATAGATGAGGAAAGCGAGGCCAAGAGCCTCAAGATCACACAGCTAGTATAGAGTGAGATCTGAAATTTAAATCCAGTCTTGTCTGATCCTAAAGCCGTTAAGTCAGAGGGAATAACAGGACTTCTCTGCTTCATTATTAATCAATGTATTAAAGATACAGAAGGAAGTTTGACTTTTTCAAAAAGATTTGCACTACAAAGCCCGAAAGATGGGTCCACATTGCCCTTGATTGATGAATAAAAGGTATTTGGGGAAGCTCTTGATTTATCTTTGGTGACAAACATTGGAAACGCTTACCAGAAGAGTTCTTCCCTATGGAAGAAAGCATTGCTTGACATTTCTCTTCCAAGCCTTCATAATTTTTCATTTAATTTATTAAGTCTAAAGAAAGATGGAAGTAGAATCTGCTAACAAAAAGCTTTGGGTTCCTTAGGAGATCCCTGGTCCTTTGTGCACAGTTGTATGCCCGAACATGAAACAATTTCAGGGAGATGGCTGGGCTTTTGGAAACAACAGGCAGACACAGAATGTTCCTTCTGGTTCTCAGGCTCATCAAGAGTGCCGAGCTTGAGGGACCAGATCTTTGGGGAAACTGGTTGGAAGGATTTGCAAAGTGGTTCCAGAAGGTAATTGTGAGATATGACTTCACAGCAGAGTTCCCTCTGATGGGGCTCAGGGAGCACTGTTATTCTCCCCTTGTTCGCGATGTAATGTAACACCGTTTGGAAGTGTCCAGGGGCATTTCGGCACTGTTGTTTCCCACATGAGCATCATCACTGTGCAGATGAGACATTTTTACCAGCAGCTCCATTGACACCAGATTCCTTCTGTGTGCAAAGGCAAAGGCTCACTTAGAAACTATAAATATGGAATATAATTTCACACGTGCCTTTTGTGTAATAACGGATCAAAGATTGAGTTCAAGTCCTTGCTAGGTTATAAGAGAACTGCATGACAGCACACACCAAAACCAAGAATGATGGCCTCCAATAGGAAGTCCAGAAGCCCACACCAGCTAGCCCCAGAGTCAACTCCAAGCCACGTGTACATCCTGATTGACATTCAGGCTCATGAAACTCAGTGAACCCCACTGGGAGGGTCCGTAAAGCGGCCACGACCTGGCAGGACTCTCCTCACCCAGCCCCTGGCCAGGCCTCCAATCTTCTTCAACAGGCTGTATGAACTGGGCTGTGATAAGTAGGGGTGGGGTGAGAGCTTTGCAACTATGATGTGATTTCTAGAAAAACAGGCCCTCGTTCATTGAGGAAGTAAATGAAAAAAAAAAAAATCAGTAAAGAGACCATGCTTCTTTTCAAGATAAGATTTAAAACATTTCACTGTGCAAGCCTTGCCGGGGAGCTGGAGGGTCTCTTGCTGGCCCTCCTGACCCTCACAAGCATTTCATTATCCATCCACATGTCATCTCAACCTCCTGGGTGAGAAAGTATTCAACAAAGAGGTTGCAAGAAGCATTTCTATGAAATGACCACGAGATGGTGATATCAGCTCTAAAATGACTTCTGTGAGAGGAAAGAAAAGGCGTGATCAATCCGGTGTGGCCACTGTGGTACCACAGAAAATAAACTTACGGAAAAATAACACCTGGTTACTTTAAAAAAAAAAAAAAAAAGTCATGGTACAATTTCCTTTCAATCAAATAATAAAAAGCTGAGTAAAACAAATCCATAAAACTTATCCTAAGGAGAAAAATATAGAGTGAGAGACATAATTGTGAGAGACACAAGGAAGGGAAAATAAAACTCTAAAGGGAAAATAAAAATCCCCCTCCAGAGGCTTCCCTGGTGGTGCAGTGGTTGAGAGTCCGCCTGCTGATGCAGGGGACGCGGGTTCGTACCCCGGTCCGGGAAGATCCCACATGCAGCGGAGCAACTAAGCCCGTGAGCCATGGGCGCTGAGCCTGCGCGGCTGGAGCCTGTGCTCTGCAACGGGAGAGGCCACAACAGTGAGGGGCCTGCGTACCGGAAAAAAAAAAAAATATATATATATATATATATATATATATATATCCCCCTCCATATCCTTCACATGGAGTATAGTTTACTTAAAGGGGTAAATAATATGCCACCAGATTTCTTTTCTCTCACTTTCACTCCCCAAACACCCAGAAACTACCCCCGCACCCTACATACATATCCGTATATAAGACATATACAACCCCTGCCCATTCATCACTTAGGGTGCACCATCTGACAGACAAATTGGGCCACGAGAGGGCACTGCAACCCCAAATGCAGTCGAGCTGAGTGACAGCCTCCCTGCCCTCCAGCGCTGCATCATTAAGGCTTGTAATCGCTGTAAACATTTGAGGGGCTGCTCCCCTTGCTTCCGTCTTCTGGCTTTCCCAATTAAAATCAAGATGCAACTAATCCCCTTCAGTATCCTTCAGCCCTGGATTGGTGTAAGATTAGGACGTAGAGAAGCACAGGAAGGGGTTTACAGAGGAAGATGGTGAGAGGCCACCAAACTCTTGTTTTCATCAGAATTGTATTTTCCTTCTCCTGATAATATTCAGGCCCATACAGAGCAGGCCCTGCTGGAGGCCAAGACGAATTGCCCCTCTGGTCCCCTCATCATGCAGGATGGAGCTGTCTAGAGAGGAGCGAGATTTACACAGAAGTAATGAGCAGCTAACTCCCCAAAGCCATCTATTCAGGCTCCAGCGAAGAATAGACGTGTGTGTATGAGAGAGATTTTTCAAAAAGAAAATGCATTTTCCATGCGCCATTAAAGATACGATCGGGAAATACTCCTTAAAATGATGGAGTCCAGTGGTGAAAGCCCAGATAAATCTCCCTTTGCCCAAAGAGAGTACCAATAACCAACGTGTCTGTGGGGAGGAAAGAGTTCAAACCTAAAAGCTTCAGGAGAGTCTGAGCTTTGACATTTGCTTTTAAACCCCAGCTCAGTGTTGGAGTGGGTGGTGGCGAGGTCTGTGTGTGGAGAGTGGAGGGAAGAGTCTCTGCCTTATTTCCTTATGGTTCAATGGCCACCTTCTTCTATGTCCACTCCAATGACAGTCCTTTCTTACTTTGTCTCTCTTCTGCCCTCTAGATCCTGGGTAGAAATGCTCTAGTAATTTGAGACACTATCTTGTTTCTTAATCTATTTCAACAAATACACAGTTTCTGGACAAAAATAAGCTACAATTAAGGTCTTAAAAGAATATAACTGACAAAGGTAACTTCTGACCAAGAATACCCAAGTGTGCTCCCCCCTACTCAGCCCCGTTTGCAAAATTCACCCTACTGCTCTCAGGGGAGGCTGTGGGGTCCTCATCACACTTAGTTTTCTTACAAGTAGAAGAACAGCCAACCTGGAATGTCGTTAACAACCCCAAAACTGCAAAGCATTCTGCAAATACAGTCTGCTATAAATAAATGCCATTTGCTTTAGGCTAAATCTGTATCCTACAGCACATAGTGGATGAATTTCCCCAATAGAATACTGTGCTATGAGATTATTGGCATCCTCAGTGTTCAAAATCTCTTTGTGGATGTGCCTGTGGCCTTAGGCATGTACATATTGACCCACCTAGACTCAGGAGCACAGGAGGATGATAAAAGTGACTGACCATCCTCATGCAGGGTATGCTCTGCTGCTGGAAACTGACAGGTCATGAAGGTGAATTAGTTGTTATGAAGTAAATTGGTACCATTCCTGTAGGATTCTGGGACTGCTTAAGAATCTCTCTCCTGAGTCGGTGCCCAAGGCAATGAGATGCTAATGACATCACAGCTAGAACTACAGAGGCAGTTCATTAGGCAGCCAAAAAAAAAATCAAATGCAAACTTGTCAGATCCCAGCTTTTGGAGACAGCTTAGGACCCACAGGAAAGAAAGCTTGACGTGGGGTAAATGAAGCCCAGCCATAGTGAACTGCACCCTGAAGCCCACGGACACCCTGATTTCCATGACCTACCCCCACCCCAGTCTACTCCTGTTCACACCAGAAATCCTGAAGTTACCCGAATTCACATTTCCACCCATGCACCCAGGGTCAAATCAGCCTCTTACGGTGTTTAGTTATGTCTGTAAACAGAGAGGGTCAGGTCGCTCTGGATGGCCTTAAATTGAACTCCTAGACCTGCCATGAGACACACTTTCTGAGATCTTACCAAAATACAATACGATGGATTCATAATCAGGGACAAGTGGATAGGGCGTGACCCGGCCACTTCTCTCTACACCTCAATAGGAGATAACGGGTGCTCTGGGGGCAGGGATTGTGTCTTCTTCATATTTGAAACTCCTTTCCCTGGTTTAGGTGTATATATCCATTTCCATATCTCTTTCTATCTATGTCTATCTATATATCCATGGATATATATTTTTTTTTTTTTGGAGGGAAAAGGGGAGTGAATATAGTAAGTCATGACCATAGATTTGAATTTTAAAAACAAGTCAAACATAAAGAATAAAGCCAACGCATCTGTAGATAGTCTCTAGCCCCTTACCAAAGCTTCAAGCAATCAAGCAGAAAGAAAAGAAAACGTTATCTGACGACAGCCAAAGCTACATTTCTAGCTGGGATTGCTTCCCCAAGTATAATAGAACTTAATATGCTTGCTTGGAAATCCATCTGAATGTTCAACAGGCACCTCAAACTCAACGTGTCCCAAAGTGCAGTCCTCATGTCTCCACACCCTCCCAGCAACCTGCTCCTCCTTCCATAGGTCCTTGCTCAGCAAAGGGCATCAATTTCCCTATTGCTCGAGCCAGAAATCCTGGCTTCTTTGTGGGTTCCTTCTTGCTCTCCCAATCAATCTTAAATCTATGTACTTTACCTCCCCCAAGCCGTCCACTTCTCTGCAAGGTCTGAGTCAGACTGCCTGGGCTTGATTTCTGACCTTACCACTTGTTAGCTGTGTAACTTGGGGGCGGTTTCTTAACCTTTCTGTGCCTGGGCTTTCTCATACATAAAATGGAGATGATAATAATAACTGATTTAGTAAGGCTGTGGTAACAATGGATTGATAAAATCCATGCAGAGAGTTTAGCGGAGCTGGGACATAGTGAGTACTCTCTAAACTTAATGATTCTCACAATGCCTGTCTACTTATCTACACTGCTGCCAGCCACACCATCAAATGATTGGCTCCTTGAAGGACGAAATTATGTCTTGTTCGCCACTATAATATCCCACAGTGCCTAACATGTAATGTAACTAATGCATTTGACAATTCATTAAACAAATATTTATGGAATGCCTACAAATGTTTGTCCAACTAATAAATCATTTATAATGACTTGTATACAAAGTGACTACTCCCTGTGTTCTGCAGGTACTAACTAGACAGGCTGGGTTTAATTTCTCACCTTGCTGTCTTGGGTTCTTTTGAGATTTTCTAGTTTTCTTTGAAAGAGACATCAACTCAGAGTGAGTTCCACTACTTTCATGTACAAATGGGAATTGGTCAGAGATAATCTAGTTACAAAGATTTGAGATAATACTGCAAAAATACATTTTGCAAATTTTGAAAGTATACACACATATCTTAGAGGTTATTAATGTGCACTGGGCAATCACCTTGGCACTTAAGGATTTACGCTTAAGAAAAGGGGTAGCCGACTGTGGCGCTGAAGAGCAGACAGTGGTTCTCCTGCGACTAGAAAATGTGAGAAAGTTGTGGTCACTAATGTCACAATGTGTCAAAAGGCCAGACTGGTGTCCTGGGCCTGCGGGGCCATGGGTACCAGTAGCTGAGGTGGAGGTACATTGCTGTGGGGTTCTAGGCAGCTCTGAGAGCTGAGCGATAGCATTGTACTGGGATTCAACATTGTGTGGACCACTTCACCAGCAAACAAGGCAGTGTGACAGCAAGAGAGAGAGGCATTCTAGACCCCAAGGACGGTCACAGAGAACCATGCCTTCTGCACTTTTTCTACTCTGCCCAGTCTCAGCCTGCACACTGGAGCCCATCCACCTTTCCCACTACACATTCATCACTACCCATTAGCTCAGAGGAAGCACATCTTTCTTTGGGGATTAAATACTAGACAACTATCCAACATGTTCGGAAACAGTCCCAATTCCAGAGAGTTTATACTCTTGTCCTTTCTTACAAATAAATCCACAATTAAAAGACAAAAATCCTTTGTCAGGATGTATCCTTTGTGTTCTAAAATTAAAGTTACATTAAGAGGTACAAACTAGTAAGTATAAAATAAATAAGATACAGGGATGTAATGTAAACCAAAAAAAATTAAAGTTAGTGTACACTTCAGCTCTGGTTCTTCAAGAAATTTGAAGGTTTCTTCAAGTTTCTTTAAGGTATTCCTTCAAGAAATTTCTGGAAATAGATCAGATGTCTTTGTTATAAGCATGAACAGCATGTCTGGGTGTGGTGAAGTCCAGTGTAATAGTCAGTGGTCATCAAATACCCACTGGGCACCTCAGCAAAGCACCATTAATGGGATGTTCAAGAAAAGGTGTCTTCTGGAAAATTAAATGTTTTCTTTAACTGGTACTTAGCAGAAAATGCTTAGTTTTCCTCCAGTTCTTGTTGACATTTTTCTTCTCTAAAAATGTTGTTTTCCAATTTTCTGCCGCACTCATGAAGCACTGCCTACCAAACAGAATTAAACCTTTCCCCAAGGCACCTGCAGGTGATGATTTTGTTCGTCAATTATGACCATGCAGATGTGGAAGCTGTAGGGGACAGAAAGAAAATGGTATCTCGTCCCCAAACAGCTCTTAAAAAGTGGATCAATAACATAAGGTTACATTTTCTGAAGATTGCCCCCCTCTTCATAGGCATGTTGTCAAACAAATAATTGCCTGGTTGAGGCTCCTGGTTCAGCAGGTTCATGTGAAGCTGAGGTTTTGGTGTAGCTGCAGTGCTTTGTCCTTGCCAAAAGCTCTTAGTCAGCTTTGATGTGGGAACAGGTTTAATTTCGTAACAAATTGACAAATTGGCCAAAGCCTCCGTCAGCCTCTTTTTGGTCAGTAATAGTGATGTTCCTTTTGGGATGAGAGGTTGAGTCCAAGAAATAGCAGGAGAGCAGCCTCTACCAAGGAATCAATAAAGACGCAAAGACAGCCTTTGTCCAGCAGTGACCCCAAGTGCTAAAAAAAAAAAAAACCTGACCTCTTTTCAATCTTAAACTTGGTGTGAAAAGGAAAATATAAAGACAGCCCAGTGATGCAACCACCACTTTAAAGATGCCTGAATATGCATCTCTAAACAGCCCATGCGTCTCAAGAGGAACAAAAATAAAATCCAAGAATTCCTGGGAAGCCCTAAAGCTTTTACTACAAAAATGAGCTCTTCTAATCAGCGAGACTGCTCGTCCCCAGTGGGCAAGAAGCTGCCTCCGTTTTGTTGGAGCGTCGTGGCTCTCACCCAGGCCCCGCACTTGATAAGCGTTCAACAAACACACAGGGATGGAAAGAAGTAAAAGGTTTTTAGCTCTTTCTACTCTGACTGCCTGTAATTCCTCAAGGCTGCAACTCAAAGCCTCATTAGGATTCATCATACAGGCCAGGCCAGGAAGCCTGAGTGGCTCACAGGGACTGTCCGGAAGCACGTGCACAGAGCACTTAGTGCACACGTCTGTGGGCTGTGGGAGACCCGGTGGATATAACTGTTGTCCCAACACACCCTAAAAATGTCTTTCTTTCCCTTTTCCTTTCTTCCTCTCCCTTCCTCCTCCCTCCCCACCTCTCTTTTCTTTCTTCCCTCCTTCCTTCCTCCCTCCCTCCCCTCTTTTCTTTCTTCCCTACCTTCCATCCTTCTCTCTCTCTCTCTCTCTCTCTCTCTCTATATATATATATATGCCACTCTGCTCCCATCATCCCTAGCAGAAGGTACTTAGTGCCTGTGTGTGTCCAGAGGGGTACCTACCACACTGTAACAGACTGAGTTTAGTTTTATGTCTTGTCCAGCCCACTCACTTCCAGGGTGGGACTTGCTCACCCCTGCATCCCGAGAGCCCAGCACCTGGTACTCTGTCGGTACTCCCTATCACAAATTGTAATAAATGTGTGTGTGCATTGTCTAACACCCACATTTATTTATTTTTTATTAACCTCTTTATTGGAGTATAATTGCTTTACAATGGTGTTAGTTTCTGCTTTATAACAAAGTGAATCAGCTATACATATACATATGTCCCCATATCTCTTCCCTCTTGCATTTCCCTCCCTCCCACCCTCCCTATCCCACCCCTCTAGGTAGTCACGAAGCACTGAGCTGATCTCCCTGTGCTATGCGGCTGCTTACCACTAGCTATCTATTTTACATTTGGTAGTGTATATATGTCCATGCCACTCTCTCACTTTGTCACAGCTTCCCCTTCCCCCTCCCCATATCCTCAAGTCCATTCTCTAGTAGGTCTGTGTCTTTATTCCTGTCTTACCCCTAGGTTCTTCATGACATTTTGTTTTCTTAAATTCCATATATATGTGTTAGCATATGGTATTTGTCTTTCTCTTTCTGACTTACTTCACTCTGTAGGACAGACTCTAGGTCCATCCACCTCATTACAAATAGCTCAATTTCTTTTTATGCCTGAGTAATATTCCATTGTATACATGTGCCACATCTTCTTTATCCATTCATCTGTAAATGAACACTTAGGTTGCTTCCATGTTCTGGCTATTGTAAATAGAGCTGCAATAAACACTGTGGTACATGACTCTTTTTGAATTATGGCTTTCTCAGGGTATATGCCCAGTAGTGGGATTGCTGGGTCATATGGTAGTTCTATTTTTAGCTTTTTAAGGAACCTCCATACTGTTCTCCATAGTGGCTGTACCAATTAACATTCCAACCAGCAGTGCAGGAGTGTTCCCTTTTCTCCACACCTTGTCCAGCATTTATTGTTTGTAGATTTTTTGATGATGGCCATTCTGACTGGTGTGAGATGATATCTCATTGTAGTTTTGATTTGCATTTCTCTAATGATTAATGATGTTGAGCATTCTTTCATGTGTTGGTTGGCAGTCTGTATATCTTCTTTGGAGAAATGTCTCTTTAGGTCTTCTGCCCATTTTTGGATTGGGTTGTTTGTTTTTTTGTTACTGAGCTGCATGAGCTGCTTATAAATTGTGGAGATTAATCCTTTGTCAGTTGCTTCATTTGCAAATATTTTCTCCCATTCTGAGGGTTGTCTCTTGGTCTTGTTTATGGCTTCCTTTGCTGTGCAAAAGCTTTGAAGTTTCATTAGGTCCCATTTGTGTATTTTTGTTTTTATTTCCATTTCTCTAGGAGGTGGGTCAAAAAGGATCTTGCTGTGATGTATGTCATAGAGTGTTCTGCCTATGTTTTCCTCTAAGAGTTTGATAGTTTCTGGCCTTACATTTAGGTCTTTAATCCATTTTGAGCTTATTTTTGTAACACCCACATTTATAATGTTTATATGATTCCGGTTTTTCATTTGCCTGTTACAGTCTCATATCTTTATTCACCAAATGCCTCTCATGTGACTCTCGGTGGATGGCCAAGGTTTTCGTTCATATCAAATCTTTCCTGTTTCGTTTCCTAAGGCTGCCATAACAAATGACACCACATGAGTGGCTTAAAACAACAAAAATTTATTTCTCCAGTTCTGGGGGTTAAAAGTCGAAAGCCATGATGTCGGCAGGACCACGGTCCCTCTGAAGGCTCTAGGGGAGGATCCTTCCTGCCTCTTCTAGCTTCTGGCGGCTCCTGGCAATCCTTGGTGTTTCTTGGCTTATAGTTGCATCACTCCAATCTTGGCCTCAGGTGTTACCTGGCCCTCTTCTCTGTGTGTGTGTGTGTCCAAATCTCCCTCTGCCTTCTCTTATAAAGACACAAGGCCCACCCTAAATCCAGGATAACCTCATCCAAATTACATCAGCAAAGACCCTATTTCCAAATAAGGTCACAATGTGAGGTTCCAGATGGACATTGATTTTGGGGGGACACTATCCAACCCACTGGAGCAGCCATAGCCTCTAACACTGTGACACTGACAGTCAGCCCTGCCCTGCCCCACAGCCAGTGACGATGCATTGGCTGGCCATTTGGGGGCTGGCCATCCATCCCTTTGACCTCCTCCCAGCACAATGGGAAGAGGGAAGAAGTTTCCAGCTCCATCAGCGTCCCCAGCCCAGCCGCAGCTGTGTGTAGCCAGACTGAAGATGGCCCCCAAGGCCTCAGAGGATCAAGAACCAGCCCTGAAGCCCTGTACTTTGGCTAAATCTCAATGGCATCAGAGTCCCCCATCTCATCCACAGGCCAGCTGATGATTCTCATGTACCTCCTCCTGGTAGAGAAGAGGAGAACAGGCCAAAGGGACCTGGGCCACAGAGGTTGAACCCTTAACTCACTGTTCTTGCCTTTCCAAACTCCATCATGAAGTAGATTTCTCTGTGAAATGGATGATCATTGCCAGGCATTTTTTTTTAAAGTACAATTATCAATATGAAGATTATTGATGATAACACCACGTCTTATAGCTTACAATGCATGGTATCATTTTTTTATCCATTTTCTTTATTTTTTGAAAATTCAACTTGTGATTCCAAATGGTAAAGATAGTTAAAAAAAAAAGTTAATATCTTCTTGGCTTGATACTAAATTTATTGTAGTTATTATTCCAATAACTATCCATTTCCAAACCAGCATAAATAAATAAATAAATAAACAAACAAACCTGACATAAGAGATTCAGAGTCACAGCCTTCCGGATGTGCAGAGCTGCAGTAGATTATCCCTGCTGATTCGCTACAGACAGAGCAGCATGGAGAGAGGGAGTGGGAGGGAGGACGAGGCTGGGAGAGAGGTGAAAATGAGGAACACCTGCGGGATTAGTTATTTTCAAATCTCCATTAGCAGAAAGACCACATGAGGAGTGGGCAAGCTCAGCGGGGCCACCAGGAAAGAACTTTCTGTGCCCCTGTCTGGAGATTAAAGGCTTTTTTCCCCAGTCTTGTTTTCCAGTCTGGAAGGCTGAGATGAGGAGCCAAGTGTGCACCCCCAGACCACTCAGGGGCCGGTGCCTTCCCTCTTTCCTGGTGCTCCCCAAGAAGGAGCCAGAAAAACACAGGGGAATAGCCCGGGGTCAAGTAGAGGGAGAAAACTAACAGAAACAGAGAGAGCGTAGAGAACAGGGAGCTCCCTGCACCAGCTCTGGCCTCTGCCAATGTTGAGGGCTCCACTGGGCCCTCTGTGAGCTTCTGGCCATATCCACAGAGTGAAATTGACGATTCCCTTTGTTCACCACTGG
The DNA here is from genome assembly GCF_003676395.1 of Aethalodelphis obliquidens. Lineage (NCBI taxonomy): Eukaryota > Metazoa > Chordata > Mammalia > Artiodactyla > Delphinidae > Aethalodelphis > Aethalodelphis obliquidens. The sequence goes on along the minus strand of NW_020837999.1, from coordinate 4,296,826 downwards.
GCGTTATTTCTCAGCTGGGGGTGCCCATGAGCGCCTTTAGCTTTGCCAGGACCATCAGCCCAGCAACATTCTCTTTGTGACTCCACTGATTCCATCTCTTCTCCTATTGGTTCCAGCTCCTACCTCGTCACCTCTTTTCTTTCTCGCTGCAAACCTGGACAAGAGGAGCACAGTCTGGGGACACCCCGTGACGATTCTGGAATGGGTAAAACTGACATATGACCATGACTTGCCTTGCCTCCACATTACAAAAACTCGGCAGTCCGCTGTGTACAGAGTGTGTGTGTGTGTGTGTGTGTGTGTGTGTGTGTGTGTGGTGTGTGTGTGTGTGGGGTGTGTGTGTGTGTGTGTGTGTGTGTGTGTGTGGTGTGTGTGTGGGGGGGGTGTGTGGGTGTGTGGGTGTGTGTGTGTGTGTGTGTGTGTGTGTGTGTGTGTTTGTGTGTGTGTGTTCGGGATGCTAACCTGAGTTACCGGGGCAGGCGGGAGTCTTCGGGGCTTGTGTGGCTCCACAGCAAGAGATCTGATGCCTTGCCGGGTGCTGCAAGGACTCGCTTATAAATATCTTTAACTATCAAATGGTCTAGAAATTTTTAATAAAAATATTATTCAATAATACTACTACTCCAACCGGCAAGGGAATGTTGTAACGGTCTCCATTTTCCTCTCGATGCTCATCTAGCTTCTGGTTTTGCAAATGAATTTGGGTGTTAAATCCTTTTGTTGCCCTGACCAATTTATTCTGCAAATTAACTATGTATGAGAGGACTTAAAGTCCATTACCACTTAGCTTTGCCTCACTGAAATTTATGCTGCTCTCCTGCTCCTGGGAGCCCTGAGCTCAAATAGACTGTGGCTCCTGATGGCGAGTTTGGATTCCACACAAGTCCCACACCTCTTGGTCCTCTTGAGTTTAAAATGCACTGAGTGGACCAGGCTCTTTTCATCTCCCAGTAACCTGTGCCCTCTCTTATCAGACTCTCTGGTCTCTGCAGCTGCCTGTCCAAACTTAATGAAACTCTCACCACACTGGTTTGTGTGGGCCACTCAGTGGCTCAGCCTGGTTGCAACACCATTTGTAAATGGTGGAAAAAGCCGGATGCATGGGAGAGCAAGGGTTACAAGATGAAGAGGATGGCAATGAATGGAGCATGGCTGCTAAGCCCATGAATATCTTAGATTGTATTAAGAAAGTGCAGTGACCAAGGTGATGGAGAGAGGCAGTGCCTTGTCAAGCCACATGCCTTGAGTTGCTTTAGGATTGAGAGTCACAAGTGCGGAGAGACTCCAATGAAAGGCCAGGCAGTCAGGATTCCGGGGCACCTGGAGACAGTGTCATGTGAACACTGGCTGAAGGAATCGGGGCAGTTAGAATGGATACAGGGAGACTTGGAAGCAGACTTAGCAGTGCTCTCTGTAAATATCTGAAGGGCTGTCATGTGGAAGAGGGAGCTCATGAATTCTGTGTATCTCAGAGGGCAGAATGGAGATCCAAGGGAGGGATCTTATTAAGTGAGAGGGAGGTGAGTTGACTGAATCACAAATTTTCATTGAGTGCTACTATGGGTCAGGTACAGTACTCAGTGCTAAGGTACACAGATAAATAAGAAAAAAGAAAGCTCATTTTCCAGTGTGCATGGAGGGAGGAGTAGATGGAAAAGGAGACAATGATATGACAGGGAGTGATATTAGAGGCATGGAAGACAGGCTTTGGGTACACATAGGAGGAAGTTTTGAAACCTACGCCTGAGGGTGGGGAGGCTAAATTCCTGGAAGCCTCTTGATTCCTTCAAGGACAATTTTTATATTAATCTATAACTGATACCAAGTAGGATGGGCAGCCTTGGAGATGACGTGCATTGGCTAGCAGCAGGGTTCTTGCAGATGCCAGACAGCCGCTTGTCAGGGATGTCACAGCAGGGGAGCATTTCAGAAGAATGAGTTCCACGTCCCCCCCCCCCTTTTTTTTTTTTTTAATTCTTGTGTTCATGGTTTATTACAGTCAAAGGATACAGATTAAGATCAGCAAAGAGAAAAGTCCAGGAGAAACTAGACGTGAGCTTCCAGTGGAGTCATATAGACAGTACTAAATGTTAAACGTCTATTATCCTGTGACCTGATGTTCGTTCTCAGTATTTCCTTAAATCAGCAGGGTGGAGTGGAGGATATACATGTTACCAGGCACACCAAATGATTCTGACTTCAGATAACATGTCGGAGGTCACCAAGAGTAATTTATTTTATAAATATCGTCAGAACGCTTTTTAAAAATTCTACAACTAACCCGAGTATGTAAAAGAGATGCAAGTCAGGAACAGACTCCTTAGGCATTGAACATCATTACTGTGTGGTAAAAATAAACAACTGTATTGTTTATGGAGCCATTCAAGCATCTTCTCAGAGCCCCAGGGTACAAGCAGCCTAATTTGAAAACTACTGATTCAGACTCTGATGACAATGGCCTGAACTGTTCCAAAAGTAACCAGGGGTGCTCCCCAGCCAAGAGGACCACATGCTGGCCCTGGGAAGGGTGTCGCCACAAGGAGTACATTCCAACTGGCCTTCTACGGTCCCCCTGCATGCTGGATTTTGCTAGAAAAAAGCACTGTGTGGTCAGTCTTACTTTAGGTGCGTAATAACGAAGGTCAGAAAACTTTTATACTCTTGATCGAAAACAGACCTACTCAATCATGCATGTTCATCTCATAAAGGATTTCATGGAAAGTGAAAAGGAGGGAACACCTATGCACAGTTCCATGCAGGGGGACGAAAAAATGAGGGGCAATTGTAGAAGCCAGACCTCATACTCTCCCTTCAGACAACGATTAAAAGGTGTGTATATATTAACAAAGTCCACCTTTAACTCATCTCATTCAAATGCCATAAGGAAAACTTAATCATGACGTTCAACCCAGGGAAGTAATGTAAAATCATAGTGGCAGTTACTTCCCTGAATTCTTGTAATTATAGTAGATACTAAAATAATTATAAATGTTAAAAAGACATAACTTTGTGGTTTCTGCATGGGGCCATGCCAAGGAAGAAGGAAGCTCTTATTCGTGTAGCAGGGCCCAGCTGGCAGTTACGATAACCAATAAAGATAACCATCTTGTCTCTTTCCCCATTAAAGCCAAGGTCTCCTATAATGTCTAACTCTCTCTCATGCACACTCATGGCTTGTTTTTTTCCATAAAGAAATGACTGGACAGTGATTTACACGGAACAGCAACAGGCACAGCCCCAGCAGCCAGCCAGCCAGCCAGACATGGCCCCACAGCCACCGAGCCAGCAGAAGCTCCCAGACCCAATGGTGTATTAGGACATGGGCTATGAGGAGGCTAGTCTCTGGGACCCTTGAGGTTGGACCACCAGTCAACGTGGGAAAGCAGATGTCTGGTCCTGGAAATGAAGGGGAAGGCCAGAGAGGGGTGCAGCAGGCCTTCTGGTCTCAGGGTAAGCACCAGAGGCGGATGCTGTGAGCATGTCATATCCCAGGCTCCCACCACAACTGGCAAAGACCCATGTTCAAATTCAGAGCTCAGAGAGTTATCATGATGCCTCACCACTTTGAGCTGAAGTTTCCTTACCTGTAAAATGGGTTTATAACAGAACTTATCTCATCTCATAGAACCGTTCTGAGATTAAACGGGATAATAAAGGCAAAGCCCTTTAGCACGGCCTCTGGCATCTTAGCTTTCAATGGCAGCCATTGTTCACCATCATTACTCCATGCCTAGCAGTCTTGGCACCCAACAGGTACTCAATAAATACATAATGATTTCTTTTAAATTGACGCTCAAGAAAAACAAAACAAAACAAAAACCAACCGAGGATCTCTATGGGCTAGAGATAGCAGAATACTCAGGAATACTCACTAACAGGGACTAAAGTAGCAGCCTTCAAGTCTGCAGGAACTTAACCCACCAAGGTGGCTATAAAGTCAGTTCCTACATAGTAAAGGGATCAGAAGTCCCTCACATTGTGGGGAAACAAAACTAGGATTGAGGAAGGGTTCCAACACTTGCCCCCCAAAATGAGGCTAAGAAAGCCATTACTTGGTCCAGACCTCTGACAGTCCCGAGGTGCCTGACTGAGCTGGCAGGAGGTAGCAGAGACAGAATATGTCTGAGTCACTGGCTTCAGTACTGGAGTCACAAAGTCCCCAAGAGCCCCACGGGATGGGAAAGAGGGAAGGAAGAGATGCCATTAAATTTATAATTCGTTTATGACAACATGCTTCCACGTACAGGTTTGATGCATGACATCAATCAAAAGATGTTGTTGGTTGTCTGTCAGGCATCCTTGCTCTTGACGGCAAGCCTGTTCAGAGTGACGTGATCTCTACCGTCCCAAGGGGACCCTCAAGGCTGCAACCAATTTCTCTGGGAATTGGGTGATTCTTTAATTAATATTAGGGGGGAAAGGGGTAGAAAAGATGCTGTTGACCATGCTGAGCTTTAACTAATTCAAATAAAAATGCTACACGAGCGGCATAAGATTAAATTTTGATCTCCCAAACCAACCTTTCAAGTTACAAAATATTTCTCCCTGAAATGCCATGCTGTTTGGATGGTGCTTGCATGGAGTGGATGGTTTATAAATGGTAGTATTTCAGGACCTCCACTCCACGTCTTGAATAATTATTTACGATACTTAGGTGTTAGTACTACAAGAGTGCTAGGATTTTTAGATTCTTTCTTATTTTCACAGAAAAGAGTAAAAGCAAATCCCTCCTAGGTATCAGCAAGATTCCAGGGGTATCTTTCCCTTGTATCAATCTGGAATCAAAACCCACAGCGAAATACAGAAAATAAGCCACTTCAGATATATTAAGTCATGAATTCTATCTGTTTCTAAAGCTTACCACTATAGGATCTTGTATCTAATTTTCATTCCTACGGTAACAAGTCTATTGGGAGGATAATTCGGATATTTGTCTTTATTCTAGTCTAATGCCAAATGAATAAAGGAACAAAATGGAAAGAATATCTGTCCTTATGTGCATGTGCACGCATGCACACACACCCCCCTAACAAAATACAACCTCTCTCCCAATGCCAGGAATTTAAAGGGTGTCAAGAAAGCTGAGAGACTGGGACCGTTTTAAAATGATAGATAAGAAAATTCATCTTTAATTTCTCCAAATCCCTGAGGCACATCTAATTTTGTATTTTCAGAGACAGTAGGAATCCAATGTTGTCAACAAGTAACCGGTGCTGAAATTTTGTGTGTATAGTGGTAAGTACTCATTTCAAGGTTGTTACCATTATTTATTTTTTTGACTGTACATCTTTTTAGACCCTTTTTATGCTTCTGTCTTCAGACTCCCAGGACTTTCTTTCCATCGCAAAGTTGGTTGACATCAAGCAAAATCAGAAGACCCAAACTGGAACTCAATTCAATACAGCAAATACTAAGTTACTGAATATCTGTTTACAAGGTACTGTTCAAGTCTTCTGAATATACCAAAACGAATTATGTGTAATCCCTACATTCAAAGGATGTATATTACCTTATAGAGGCGATAAGACAGACATACAGAATTTAAGTGCTATTTTTTTTTTTAAAGGATCAAATAAAGACCAGATAATATCAGGACAGTTAGATCAGGGGAGGCTTCACTGAGGAGGGAGCTGTTGGGCTTGGCCTTGAGGGATAACAGCATCCTTAATAACAAGAGCTACCGACCACTTATGGCAGGAATCGGCACATTTTTCGGTAAAGGGTCAGATAGTAAATATTTCAGTCTTTGCGGGCTACTCAATTATGCCTTTGAGTGTGAAAGCAGCCACAGACAATACGTAAATGAATACTCATGGTTTTGTTCCAATAAAACGTTATTTGTGGATACCGAAATTTAAATTCTATATAATTTTCACATGTCATAAAATATTATTTTCCTTTTTATTATTATTTTCCATTTATTTAAAGAGAAACCACTCTTAGCTTGTGGGCCATCCAATCACAGGTAGCAGGCCAGATATGCCTGCTGGTCATATTTGCTGACCCCTGATCTATGGTGTTCTCACTATAAATTTAATGCTTTGTTATACTTGATCTCATTGAATCCTTACACCTTGCTCCGTATCTTTACTAGATATCCGAAGTGAAGCTTAGAGAACTAAGGTTATACAGATTTCAAAAACCTTGCTTTTAACCACTAGGCCATACTGTCTCCCAGTGATGGTAAGGAACGCATGGGAATGGTGAAATGAATAGGTTTTCTTTGGCCAGGGGCATTTAAACATAAAAATACTTTAAACAATGAATATGAGGTTTGCTATCATGGCTGACTCACAGTAAACTCATTTTACATCTCTGTTATCACCACATTCACTATTTTCACAAGTCATGCAGGGCATGGGTATAATGTTTAATAACATCTACTGTCCAGAATATAATATTCTCCCATATTTGAAGAAAAGAGAACAGCCTTCTAGCATTTGTTCCAACCTCCCCACTCCCACTCCCACCCATGGTTGCCCAGAGCCACATATGGAAGGTGTTGTTTGGCCCTGCAGGTAATGAGAAGCTTGGAGACATAATTCTCTCCGAGTTGCTAACTTCCTTCTTTCTTTCTCTCCTCATCATTTCGAGCAACGATTCTAGCTTACATGGTTTCTTTACTGTCTACTGTTTAAAAGCAATTTTATGAGCTAGAGAAGATGGAAAGGAAACAGGAATTGCCACAGTCTCTCATCACTTGTTAAGGTGACCCCAGGTGGAGTCTCAATCCTTATTTGGTCACCTTCTTTCTCCACACAGAGGTAAAGTATCCTTTACACTGTCTGTGGAATTGTTCACAAATGTAGGATCACACTGGGTTGTCGGCTTCCAGATTCAATGACAGGTTCATTAGTTAGTCAGTATACGTCTACTAAAGATCTATACCCAGATCTTTCTGTTATGTACCCAGGATTGTGTTAGGTACTGTGGAGAGCTCTAAGGTATGAGACTGACCTCAAAGAATTTGCAATCTATCTGGGATAGCAAGATAACAAAACATAATAATAATAGTAATTACAAGAATAGCAGCTGCTCTCTATTACACATCTTGGCACTCTGTGGAACACTTTCCATGTATTCTGTCAAGTAAAAAGCAAATCTAGACTTAGTAGGGAGTGCCTTATTCAAAAAGACTATTGCAAGACATGACTGGGAGACTACTGTAATAATAGGGGGAGACAATTATAATTGGGAGAACGCTCTGATGAGGTCTGCCAGCATCTCGAAAGTTAGAAAAAAAGAGTTTTCCTTTTATAGAGAGAAGTAAACAAAGCTAGAAAGAACCACATGTGGGCAGGTGGTATGAGGCCAGCCCCTTCTCAGGAGGGGCTGTATACTGGCTCAAGCTGAAGGTGGGCTACAGTTCAAGAGCCTGGAGGAAGGAAGGAAGTTTAACCGAAGTCTGATTAACAAGCATTTTGTTTTGAATGATCAGTGGGGACAAGCAGTTCAGCTAATCATTTATACGACAAAGAATGGGAATTTTGAGGGATCTGTGAGTCTTGTAAGTCTCAGGGGGAAGGACGGTTCTTTGCAGCAAGCCATCTTGTAGAACATGAAGGGATGACTCGATTTCTTAATCTCCAGGTAAGAGTTAACACTGAGGTCAGTTCTCCATATTGACCTTCGTGGTTGGGGCTGAAATTGTCCCTATTTTAGAGATGACGAAATTGCGCAACAGAGAGGTTAATTACTTTGCCCAAGTTCATAGCGTGCTCACTAGAAGAGGTGGAACTTATACCCACGTCTGTCTGACTCCAGGGTATCCAACCAGTCCTCTATCACATGGCTGAGACTGTAAGAAGAGAAGAGGGGTTATCACTGAGGCCGGAGAAGTCCCAGAAGGCTTCATGAAAGACTATGTTTGGAAGAATGGGAGGAGCTGACCAGGTAGTTAGGACAATGTAGATTATCAGGGTAAGGGCAGTAAGGTGAAAAAAAAAAAATAGAGGTGAAGGTAGCCAAGGAGGCCATTAAAGAGCTTAACTCTGTGACACAGAGGTTTTAACTGGAAAAATAATGAGCAATACAGTTACATAGATAGCATAGGGCCATATTGAATGGGTCCCTGAAGAAGCAGACCAGGGATTTAAGGCTTGAAGCAACAGTTAGGGGCCAGCCTTTGCTAGAGCTAAACAGGAAATAGCACAAAGGACGAAAACAGCCAAGGAAGATGAGTCAGGTGGTAAATGCAGACTGAATGAATGAATGAATGTTTGAATGAACGAGAAACTAGAGACCACAACGACTAGCCAGGGGGCTGTAATAACAATGCAGGTGTGGAGGTCTGGGGGTCAGACTGGGGTGAAAACCGTGTGCAGAGAATGAGGGGTAAACCGGGGGAGTATTTCAGAAGAAACAAGAGGATTTGGTGCCAGATCTGGAGAGAGGAATTTAAAGGGAAAGCTCCTCCCTTATTAGAAGCAGCATAACTAAAAACTCAGAATTTTTCTAAGTAGATCTCATAGAACTTGTTTTTAGGATCTGTTGATAGCATTACTCAAAATAACAAATAGACAGACAAAAAGATTTTCAAGCTCTAATGTGAAGGAGCAACCTGAGTAAAAGTTACACAGGTTTTTGGTAAATCTTCAAAAAGCCTTTAAAATGCTCACATGTAGGGACTTCCCTGGTAGTCCAGTGGTAAAGAACCCGCCTTCCAATGCAGGGGACATAGGTTCGATCCTTGATCAGGAAACTAAGATCCCACATGCCGAGGGGCAACTAAGCCCGTGTGCCACAACTACCGAGCCTTCGCGCCTCAACTACAGAGCCCACACGCCCTGGAGCCTGCGCGTCACTAGAGAGAGAAAACCCGCACACCACAACTAGAGAGCAGCCCATGCACTGCAGCGAATGACCCCGCATGCCGCAACGAAGACTCAATGTAGCCAAAAAAAGAAAAAAATTCTCGTATGTATTGCACATCTCCAAGAAGGAAATATAGCAGGCAGTGTTGTCAAAAATAATCTGAGCATGGAATTCAGGTCTGGTAGAAAATCTGTGGGACTAGTGTGCTATAGCCCATCCTGGAAAATCTCCTAATGGTTACGTTATTGAGGACCTACTATGGGCCAGAGGCTCTGCCAGCCTTGACACTCTTGGTCCTGACAATCCTCTGCAATATTCTCATTATCCTGCTTTGCAGATGAGGATTTGTCTTAAAATCACTCAGACACCGAGTCTCTTAACTCCCAAATCCTCCTTCTCCCATTGCATCCTGCTTCCTTCCACATCATAGATATACAAGATCTTTGGAAATAGACTTCCCCGGCTTTCTTGAAAACACCTGATTACTGCATTTTGCTGAGTTGTTTTCGACAATTTCTGAAGTCCTTTCCTGGGATGCAGGATTTCATGCATCACAGGCCTGCTGATACCAGCCTGCAATCTGTTGGCATTCACCTGCTGTTATACACAGCTTCCGGTGGTATCACTCGGATTTTAGATTACTCCTCTCCCTTTGTTCCCCAGAACCTGACATCTATAAACATGACAACACAGAAAGGAAAGGGCACGAGGAGCAATTTCCAGCTTCTTAATATGGGCTGGTGTGATGCGGGGAGGAGAGGGAGGGCACGGATGAGGTCCTGACATCTCACACGGCCCTGGAATTGACATGTACCACACTAATGCTCGCAGTTGCCGCCATCACAAACTGCTTGGTGTTAAATTTAGATAAAAACCAATTAAAAGATAACAAGGAAACATATGCTCGGGATGGCAAGGATCTGAGTGTTTACAGAAATATGACTTCTAGCTGCTGCAGGAAAGCACTGGCGTGTTTTAGAAACCTGAATCCTCCCCGCCCAACTCATTCTCCATCTTTCACCCATGGCCCTAGTTCATCTCCGCCCAAATGGCTTTCAGGGAAAAAACCATTTTGATTTTTACTGTGGTGGATGGACTAACTTGTATCTGAAACCCAGAGATCATGAAGATCACCGTTGACCCTTTTCCCCTACACTAGGCCGGACTACTGAGTCTGGGCTGGGTTCAAGGAATTGCTGGCATCATGCTTTGAGCCGGGTTCAAGGTGCTTCTACTTGGGGTTCCAGCCAAAGGGCAGGCTGTTAGTGAGATAAGGACGCAGGTGAGTAGGTAGGTTTCCTATTCCACCCTTGCATCTCAGCGAGGCATGCCTGCAGTTAAGGAGCCCCTAAAAAGGGAGATGCTGCTAGGATGGACACCCCAGAAAGGTGAGTTTGCTGTCTTTGGCATCCTCTGCCATGTCGGCATCCATCCATCCATCCAGCATGTACTATCATGAAAAGCAAAAATTCTGCTGCTCAGCAATCCACATCAGCTCCGTTTAATGTCTGGACTAAAGAGTTTTCAATTCTTGCTGTTCCATAATTGCAGAACTCACCACAGGAGCCACGGGTTTTCCATTTATGCCTACCTAGGAAACCTCCAGGGCTGGGCCTTGCCATGGCTTACCGCATCCTCACCCTCCACATCCAAAGAGTCACCTATTAGCGATATTTCCAAAAGTATTGTCACGTCCATGCTACACTTGACATTTCCTCCCCCTTACTCCAGACCCTCAGCAGTTCCCATCCAGTCTACTCCAAAATTGTCCTGACTGGTCAACCTATCTCTAGTTTTCACGTCTCCCAGTCACCCTCCATACTGTCTAGATGTAAGCTTCTAAGCACAATAGGAACATATTCTTTCTCTGCTGAAATCCTTCAATAACTCCTAAACCACATTAAGATATAAGTAGGTCCTTCAAACCGCTCTAAGTTAGAAGTAGGAGGATAGGGCTTGGCCAGTGGGACCTTTATACCTGCCTCCCCACCCCAGCTCCCCCTCACGTTTTCTCATTCCCCGTGTTTATGTGCCTTGCCTTTTCCTACTTAGAATACCCTTTCTTCAGAGGCTGCCGGTCAATGCCACCCGCCCTCCATCTCTTTGTCCAGGCAACACTTCCGCCAGGAAGGTTTTCTCAATCCTACGGGCTAGGAGCCCATCTTCCGTGCTGACTGTTCTCCAGTCTCTTAGAGTCCTTATCACACTATATTGTAATTTCTGGTTTACTGGACACCCTCCCACATATTTTATGAACAGCTCCAGCGCAGGGCCCAGCTCTTATTCATCAGCATATTCCGGACACTTAGCATAGGACCTGGGATTCAATATACTTTTGGCAGTAGGTACTTAGTGAGTGTTTCTTAAGTTGTGGAATGGAATTCTCTCCCCAGGACTGGGATAGCAAGGTAAGCTGGGCAGAGTAAGGATTTTATTTTGTTCGCTATTAGGTTGACAACGCCTAGTAATAATAAAACTGTTAAGAGTGGACAATCTCAGGGAGGGGGTGTTTATCCTGGGACAGCTTTGTGGGATGATCCAAAATTCAAAGAGATGTACCCAGGCAGTGGAACAAGCGTCCCGAGCCCTTCCGGTTTTTAGCACAGGCAGAAAGCAATGCACAGATCTGTGAGACAAGGATGATGAATGATCAAGCCTGGGTTCCTTCTGGTTCTGCCACTCTCTGTGTGACCACAGACTAGTGTCTTCACACTGTGGGCCTCAGCTCCTCCCCTTGGAATTAGAGGTACAGGTCTGCCAGTGGGAGGAGCGGGGGCATCCGGCAAGAGCTCATGGTCTGCGGGCAGACGTTCTACATGGGGAATGGTTCCACCGCTCAGCATTCCAAGGACCTGGGACAACACGCTCGCTCTGAAGATACCCCAAGGGACAGAGCTCTGCTTTGCAAAGTGTCTTTCAGGGCTTTACAATTCAAAGTGAAGCCATTGTGACTGAGCACAGCTCACCAAGACCCTTCACCAGACAAGGTCATAACGTGTAACCTACCTCCACACTTCATAGGGTGGTGAGAAGTATGAGATATATGAAAAATACTAATAATTGTAAGTTTCTGCACATATATTACCAGGGCCTTTGCAGTTATAATATTTTAGGATTCTCTAAAGGAACACTGCTCTAAGGCAATGATGTCTGACCTACAAATCTCACTCAGCAGGACAAGACAGCCACCCACTGCCCTCTTCACCACAGCCTTCTTCTGATTCTCCCACCTCCCAGCTGCTCCCTCACGGTCTCCTTTGCTGAGCTCCCCCGCAACCTGCCACCTCTGCTCGGCCTCTAAGTGTGGGAGCAACTCAGAGCTTGGGCCTGGGCCCACTTCTCTTCTCTTCTCCGTCTTCCTCCCTGAGCGAGCTCGTCCGGGATGAGCTGGTTGAACTCTGCAGGCTCAGATTGGCATCTCTAGCACTGACCTCCCTTCTAAGCTCCAGACCTGCACATCTAACTGGCTCCTTGACTTCTCCACTTGGCTGTCTCCATGGAAACTCAAAGTCTGCATGATACTCTAGATTCCCCACCATCCCCCAACCTCTTCCATCCCATTGCCCCCCCAGTTTGTAAATGGTGCTCCAGCATAATCAGTTGCTCAAGCGAATATCTAGGAATTATCTCCACTCCTCTTCCCCTCCTCCACCCTGTCTTCAAGTTTCTCTATTCCACAAACAAACCTTACCCTGTTCTTTCCTCTCCATGTCCACTGCCAGGGTTCCTGCTTTAGGTCCTTAACTGGTGTCCTTGTGTCCACTCTGGCCTCCCTTGAAGCTATTCTCCACCCAGTGCAGGACGGATCCTAACATATAGGCCATGCAGAGTCACGGGGCAGTTGCCTCCGTGACTCTGCATGGCCATCCTTGTCCTTTCCAGCTCCAGCCAGGCCATGGTTTCCTCACTCCCTAGGCTGCAATCCCACTGGGCTCCCCCACCTCAGGACTTTGCACTGGCCACTCCCCCCTTCCTGGGATGCCTTTTCTCCAGCTCATCCTCCACATTTCAACATAAACACCACTCATACCCTCCCTGATGACCCTTTCTAAAGAGGATACTGACCCTATCACCCTTTATCACAGCACCCTCTTCATTACCCTTATTACCCAAAGTTTCTAGTATTTTGTTTATTCTTTATTTACTTGTTTATAGTCTGTCTCATCCACATCCTCTCCGTGAGAGCAGGGATCATGTTCCTTCTACAGTGATGATTGCCCAACACCTACACAAAGTAGAAACTCAATAAACATGCACTGAATCATCATTCCATTTTTCCATCATTCCATCATCAACCATGTTTTAAAATGGTTGATTGAATTATAAGAGAGCTTTTCTTTGGTTTCAATTTGCTTTTATGTGTATCTGTAGATCATTAATGATCTTTATCAGCCCAACAAATGCAGAATGCATGATCTATACAGGGCCCAACACATGAATTACCCTTGAAGGGAGATATTGTGGAAATTCTCAAGAAATAACACTTCTTGGGCTTCCCTGGTGGCGCAGCGGTTGAGAGTCCGCCTGCCGATGCAGGGGACGTGGGTTCGTGCCCCAGTCCGGGAAGATCCCACATGCCGCAGAGCGGCTGGGCCCGTGAGCCATGGCCGCTGAGCCTGCGTGTCCGGAGCCTGTGCTCCGCAACGGGAGAGGCCGCAACAGTGAGAGGCCCGCGTACTGCAAAAAAAAAAAAAAAAAAAAAAGAAAGAACACTTCTTCTTTCTACCCAGCTCTGTAAAAGGATGCAGCGATCAGTAAAGCTTGGGGGCTGGCGTCTCCTGATTATCTACATCCACATTACTGTGATCAATATTGATCGTGAACACACTGCGAGCAGAGTCTAAGGCAACAGCTATGGGGAGACGCAAAGAAGTGGGCAGAGTCCCTGCTCTCTAAGGGAGAAGGCAAAACAAGAAGATCAAATAAAAATACATAAAGCCATAAATGCCCCAAACACATCAATATAAATAGAACCAATTACCACGGTAATCGACTGGCTTGTAATAAATTTACAGGAGGGACCAGAGCAGTCAAGGTGGGCAACAGAGGCGCAGGCAAAGAGTGGCTTTATAAGCTGCCTCTGTGGAATCAACTGATTAAAGAAAAACCCCAAGGAAACAAAAAAATGTCAAGGGAGTCCGGGATGTTGGTCTACCCGATTAGGCTGTTTTTCCCTGTCACTGGCACTCACATTTCACCTACAAAGCACATATTTTAACTGGCAGATTTATTGAAAAATTGCGCTGGAGAAACGCTTCTTTCTACCTTTCTTTTTCTTTCTTTCTGTGTTATTTTTTTTATTAATCGGTCAAAGAAAAATTGAGTCTTTTGAACCTGCTTGATGTTTGCAGTTGCTCCAAACTGAGGGCTTCTGTGGTGTTACATTCTAACTGTGTGGAATGAACCCTGTCCCCTGCCAGACTTCACCAGGTGGACGGGCCTTGTGTGGTTATGACTTAGCCAAGCTATCTATTCCTTTCTAATCATGTTAGGCTTTAAGGGGAGATCGGCGTGACCACTTCCTGGAGCCGCAGGCCATGAACTCTGCTTAGGCAGGTACAGTCCCCTCTCTGGCCTCAGTGGGCAGTCACCAGAGCACAGGTAGTCTACAAGCAGCCCTGCACGAAGCAGCAAGGCAGTGGTGTGGCCACCACACGTGACCCAGCGATGGCCCAACCTGGTCCAACAGCCCCTCGCCCCAGGAATTGTTGCTGGTGCAAGGGGTCTTCACCTAAAGCTCTCCACATGTGCCCCTTTGCTCCCCCTCTTCCGTGTCTCACAGATTGCTCCTGGGGGCAGCAGCCACCTTCAGTATGGGCACTTCAGTAGTTGACGGGATATGCAGAGACCTGCCCCCTGAGAAACTTTCCAAGGAGTGGGATGAACTCTCAAGGTGGAAAGTATGTTCCGGACCTCGTAGTGACCTTCTTTGCCTCTTTCGTGGGTCCCCCAGAGGGTTCAACCATGCTGTCCCATAGATACTGACTAGCCAATTGCAAGGAGAGAAGAAGTAAGATGAGGCTGGCAAAGGACAGAGTTATGCTTTACACCTCAACATCTAGAATCCCACAGTGGGTTAGGAGCCTTCTTTTATTACCCATCATATTCCTGATGCCCAGCACAGCACCTGATCTACAGTAAACAATACACATTTCTGAATGAATGCTTAAACATCATTACCTTGCAGAACTCACAGCCTTCCCTCAAGGTGCTGCCAATTGAGGTCTACGTGTCCCTGACTCTGCTGGCAGCAAAATTAACAGCAATAATGTCAAAGTACACTTGGGAATTTTTTAGAGGGAAGTTGATCTGATTGGAAAACCATCTTCCTCTCATCAGTAACAGAGACAGAAATGATGTATTCTGGATCCTTTGACTGTTGTAACATTAATCAGCTGCGTTTTGTAGTGTAGTTGGCAGTTGGGGCCAGGCTTGAAAACGATGTCAACTACTCTCATTTTTTTTTCTAAATTAATTACCTACCTAATCCATTTTTTGCTGATTTCCTTGACATTAGTTTTTTCTCATGTATTTTTAATTTTTCCTCTTAATTTACATCTTTTAATAATTGAACCAACTTCCAAAGAGTTCCATGAGATTCAGGGAGGCTGTCTCTTAACAACAGAGGCATGGAAACTAGGAATGAATCAGAAATGGTTAGTGGCCAAATGGGTAAGCTTAGATGAAAGGGGTTTGTTGATGTGTTGGTTTAAGTCACAGTAGTTTTATGTCTTGTGTTTCAGTTTAAACACAAGTTGCATGTTACACCTAACACATACTCCCTTACCCCCTCCCTCCCTACCAAGAAAACTTTCCTACTTGCTTTATTTTTTAAAAAGCAATTATAGGAAAGGTGGTAAAAGAAAGATTATTGTTGGCTCCTACAACATTAACTGGTAGCCAGAAACTTGAAATAACGATTGCAAATTGGAGGTCCACACATGGATTTACCCCAGTTCCTAGTTTGTAATCCCAGTCACTGATCACTTGGTTTTTTTTTTTTTTTTTTTTTTTTTGGTACACAGGCCTCTCACTGTTGTGGCCTCTCCCGTTGCGGAGCACAGGCTCCGGACACGCAGGCTCAGCGGCCATGGCTCACGGGCCCAGCCGCTCCACAGCATGTGGGATCTTCCCGGACCGGGGCACGAACCCACGTCCCCTGCGTCGGCAGGCAGACTCCCAACCACTGCGCCACCAGGGAAGCCCGATCACTTGGTTTTAAAGACTAGTCTATTCTTCTAATGCCAAATCCCAGAACATGACGTAATTCCGGGGTCGGGGGGCAAGTGGATAATGTCCCCCACACAAAACAATCAGTCCTATGGCTATGGAAGAGGGATGATGAGCGGGTGGGCTGGTGCCGGGGGATTGAAGGGGATGGTGTTTGAGGAGATGCTGTCCTGGACAATATGCTGCCATTTCCACTGGAAGAGGAAAAGGAGGAGAGAAAAGTATGGTATTTGCTCATTTATTCATTCAACCAATATTTATTGATTGCCTGCTAGATTCGGTGCATGGCGTTATGTATTGCAAAAGATGGGGTAGGAACAGGCAGTGACCTCAGAGATTTGCTAGAGACACCCCTCACCTTCCAGAAGCTGGTGACCTCCTCAGGCCTCTGAGAATACAAGAGTGTTCCTCTAAAGCAGATTATTCATGGAAAACAGGAGGAGACAGTAGCCTAACAAAAACCCAAAAACTATTAATCAGTTATCTTTCTACCTCAACATCCACTTATGTTGGAACCTGGGTTGTTACTAGGGCCAGGGTCCCACCTCTGGGGCACAAGAGGGATCAGAGTCCACGTCTGTATGCAGGCAGCAGAACCAGATGGCACAGGCTTTGAGTTACAGGTAACAGGGAAGGCTAGTACAGCTGGACATTTGCATGAATTTTCCCCCTTTGGAGAATGCACCTGACAGCTGCTTTGCATTTAAAAAGCAGTAACACCCAGGCTGCTTATCAAAAAAACGTCCCCAGGGATTCTTCTCCACAGAGAGCACATTCTTATAGCCTCCCTTACCCCACCAAAAAAAAAAAAAAAAAAAAAAAATCCCTCTAATATGGGTGGTGCTTATTTCCTGGTCTTTTCTTAGCAAAGGAGCTATAACTGGGACTGAAAAGAGCAGCCAAAAGATGTGATTCTGGTCTTAATTTTTGTAATTTTGGTTTGACGCCCCTTGTTCCACTAGCCTAATTAGTGATTTGTGACTTCTAAAATATACATCAGTGTTTCTGTGAAGAAAAAATTTACCCAGTTTCACTGACATCTCCTTGGCATTTTGATCAGCAGCTATTTTGTTCAAAAATAGTGAACTGAACGGCAAATCTCACTGAAATAATGCTAGTACTAATAATAGTCATAATAATATGTCACAATGCACTGAACAGTTACAGTATGCTAGACATTGTGTTTCATAAATAATTATTGTATTCGACCCTTACACTATCCTTACTTGTAAGCTAAGTATCAATAGCCCTATTTTACAGACATGGAAACTGAGGCTCACAGACACTAATTAAACTTCTCAATAAAAATTCTGATGCCAATCTGACTCTAAATCCTCACTATAAACAGCTGCATTACTCCTTCCATTGCAATATCAGTTGAGTTAGCCTATTTATCCTTGAGCCAGGCATTATTAAATGTCGCATTCTGTTATGAGAAGTAGAAATCATTTGCTGAATATGTAGAAGTCACAGAACACCAAAAGTAGAAGAAACTCGAAGTATAATCTAATTCAAGTTAGTGATTATACAGATGGGAAGATGATTTTGAAGAGGGCTAAGTAATTTACCCACGGTCAGCTGGCTGACTAACGGTTCAACTGAGACCAATAACCCAGATCTCCTGACTCCCCATCCAGTGCTCTTTCCCTCAACATGCTGCCTTAGAGTTGGATGGACAATATAGACATATTACCACTTAAGACACAGGCACCCATCCCAAAAGATGCGGGAAGCCCAAGTGATGTCAAGTTCAGATTTCCACATTTGTTGCAGGATTTCCCATTGCCTCACCATTTATCTTGTAATTTTTTCCCAACATATTTTCTTGTGCAGACATAAACTATTAGTTTTGGTATGGAGACCATGGCTTAAGACCAAGATAAAAGTCATGGTAGATATATGTATTGTACTCATGGGTCTAGAGCACCATGGCCAGCCCACCTGAGCATTGATCTAAATGTTGGATAAAAGACGATGGGCTAAACAAATTGATCCCAGCTTAGCTTGCTGAATCTAGGAAACAGAACAAGTCTGGCTAGAAGTAGAGCTTCTTCTCTCCATATTCCACCAGAGAATCCAGGCCTCTTTCTTCTCAGTCATGTTGGTTAACAGTCTGATATTTACCAACTAACTTCTATACGCCCTACCTGATGCTAGAAGCTATGAGAATTCAAAAAATTATGAAGCTTTTGCATTTGCTATGTCCCCTACCTGGACTGTTCGGCCCCCCGATCTTTGTGTGCTCTGTCTTGTCTGCCAGGTCTCAGCTCAAACTCACCCCTTCATTACCATCATTGAGGCCTTCTCTGTGCCTGCCATCTTTGTTTTTGTTTTTGTTTTTTTTTTACCTCTCGGCATGCAGGATCTTAATTCCCAGACCAGGGATTGAACCTGTGCCCCATGCAATAGAAGCATGGAGTCTTAACCACTGGACCACCAGGGAAGTGCCCTGTGCCTGCCATCTTAATCAGCTCCCCCACCCATCCTCCAGTCACCCTCTATTACACCCCCTGATTTTAGTTTCTTCATAGTATATGTCACTATCTAGAATTATTGCTTTCATTTGTCACTTGCCACTTTCTTTCTCTCTTCACTAAGATAGAAGCTCCACAGAAGCGGGAAGATTTTCTGCATCATTCACCATTATTGGACCAGTGCCTACACCAGTGCTTAGATATAGAAGGAACTGAATAAATGAATGAATGAGCCCACTCTCAGGAAGCAATCCATCAAACTGTTAAGGCAAAACTTACATATTTGGAGGAGAGAATAATCCAGAAAACTATATGATCAACTACTAAATTGTACATTATGGACAAGATGTCACGACTGTCAGGCCCATCATTATATGACAGAAGTTTGACATCACCACCAGAATTGTCCCATCAACTAAAATAATAATAACCAGGTAAAAATATGAAACTCCAATAATTTTTGGTTTTGAGAGGAAAAAATGGGGACCTCTTGAACACTATTTTAAAAAATAGAATGTTTGAGATAGTAAGATGAGGACAGTGTTGCCTACAGCACAAAGTTTTTTTAAAAAAACAGCTTATCACTTTTAATCCTGATCGTTGGCATGTTTCCAATTCCCTTCAGTGCCTGAGGGCGTAAGACTGTTCAATTCTGCACACAAGCCTAATGATCAATGGCTTAATCAGAGAAAAGTCCTGGCCTAAAGTGAAAACCATTCAGGCTCGTCCTCCTTTCTGTGAGACTCTGCACCGTGGAGATGATACCAGGACACAGCCCTGGAGGCCACCGTGCCATGGCTCCCGTGTTGAAGTTCCTGCACTGGACAGGAAGAGCAGGGATGATGGGGAAACCCACTCCCTGTTCGTCTTTGAGGAGAGAATCTAGCTTTGCTATTCAGAATGTCGTCCTCAGACTAGCAGCTCTGGTGTCATCCAAGAGCTTGTTAGACATGCAGAATCTCAGGCCCCACCCAGACTCACTGAATCAGAATCACCATTTCAACGACATCCCAGGTGATACACAGGCATATTAAATTCTGAAAAGCACGGCTGTACAGAAAAACAAAAACTCCTCCAGAAACTGGGTCATCATCATATATCACGGCCAAAAAAAAAAAAAAAAACCCCACAACAAATAACCAAAAATCCTGAAGACTCAAGATGAAAGGCAGTGGATCCTTCTCGAAGTCTAACCATGGTTGACATCTGGCCCTGTAGTGGTCACTTTAGACCAGTCACCTGGCTTCAATTCCATCTTGATCCTACTTCCATTTGGCCCACTCATCTTCCCTCCTTCATCTCTTCTTGTGCCACTGGCAGGCAAAACAGCAAGCTGCCATTTGCAAAGTATCTCAGTAGGTGAAGGCATTCTTATCCTCACTCTGCCACTTACTGCTTAGGTGACCACATGCAAGTTATTTAAGCTCTCCGAGGCTTTATTTTCTTATCTATAAATAGGGAACGTAAGACTTAAGTGATGTGTATGTTTGAGGATTAAATGAGAACACTTATGTAACAGGCTGTTTGGTAATATTATTTTGGTAACTTCTTCCCTCAACCTACAGATCCACTTTACTCCGGACTCTGCATCAGAGCCTGGGGACTTGAAGACTCAAAATAAATCCTCACACATATGTTTAGAAAAGCTCAGATCCTCTTGGAAGCCTCTGTTTATGATACCACCCGGTTCAGCATCAGTGGCACCTTCATCAGGCCTGTCTGCCTGGGAATGCCATAGAACAGATGTCTTCTCTAAACCTCCTCTCTGCTCACTTCAGGGTTTTGCATGTAGCAGGCCCTCAGCAAACGTTTGTTGAATGAATTAATTAATCATTGAAAGAAAATAGCTGTATGCCATAATCGCTTTGCCACTTGTGTGCTAACTTTGTCGTCGTAAATGTCCATAAAGAGAGCCTTTGCAGCTGGTCTGCAACCCTGGGGTCGTAAAGCATAAAGCATTATACAAACTTCAGTTATTACTCTTCATTGGCATCAAGACGAGGTCTCTGCTGACCAGCACTCACAGACTGGATCAGAGGCTGATGGCTGCTTCAGCTATTGTTTTTGCTTCAGCCATGGAAGAAATCTGTTCACTATCCTGGGCAGAGGAGCCAACTGAGTCTTTCTTGGGCTCTGTCCTCCCAAAAAATAACTGATGAAAAATAGAAAACGTGGCATCCTGTGTGGTAGAAATACAATGCCATCAGGTGGCTTACTTCTTTCTTTGATTCTAATCTAACTTAAGACTTCTCAGAGCTAGAGGGTCCCCTTAAGGGACAAACTCTCAACTTGTGTCTTGGAAGAAGAGGAAGCTATTCTTCTTAGCTTTCCCCATGGAAAGGAAGCAACTGGCTGGAAACCAACCAACCAACCCGCTGTGGATTATGCCCCAACCCCCAGTGGATTATGGACTACAAGGTACAACAGAAAGGAAGCGCTTGCTTATTGCCAATTGTCAACCCAGATAACCCCACTGATATGCCCCAAAAGCAATGGCGAGGAAAAGCTATGGCAAAGGTCAGCTCTAACGTAGCAATGAAAGTGATACTGGAAAAGAAAAGGAAGAAAGATCTGAGGAAATCCACTCCTGAATGGAGTACCAAAAAAAGAAGGAAAAAAAAAAGAAAGAAAGAGAGAAAGAAAATGTACTGAGCTTTAGTGTGTCAGGTTGAGGATTAAAATTAAGCCCTTGGAAGTTCTTATTTGAAGAAGGTTCAAATTTTGGTCACTTCTCTGGAATCTACAAATCTGTGGCTCTTTTTACTGTTTCTTCTGAAGTAAGAACAAAATAAAGGATCTATTCGTTCAACAAACAGTACAACAGATGCTAATAATATGCCAGGCCCTGTGTCAGGGGTGAAGACTCAAAGATTGGTAAGAAATGATCCTATTGTTTTGCACTTCCTCCCAGATTTCTATCCAAAGTTCAGCTCTTTGTAGATACAATTGTGTGATTTGTTTTTTTCCAGTTAACTTTCTAAGTCTTTAGATAACAGAAACTTTTCAGAATATATTTTTCAGTGTTAAAAAAGTTTTATTATAAAAGTGGCACGTGCTTATTGTAGGAAGAGCAACACAGAAGTTTTTAGTACAAAAAATAAAAGCCCCTACCCTATACCATATCCCTAATCTTGAAACAAACAGATAACTTGTGTGCGTGTGTGTGTACATACATACACACACACATATCTAAATATACATAGATAGTGAGAGGGAGGCTAAAGATTATACTTATATAGATGTGTATATGCATATATTTATATATAACATTTTGAAAACAGACAAGACCCTAATATATCTACTTTTCTGCAACTTTCTTTGCTCACTTCCACATAGCTAGGAATAGAATATATCTGGATAGATAGACAGTAAACTGTAGTAATAGTTGCCTGGTTGCCTCTGGGGAGTGGAACTAGATGACTGGGAGATAAGAGTGAGAGGAAGATGTATTTTTCACTTTATTCTGTTTTATACATTTTGCATTTTTTAAATAAACTTTTTAAATTACAAAAAGGAGGGAAATATGGTACATGCTGCCAAGTCTATTATCATGGGAGACAGTCATACAGGGAAATGACAATACAGGGAAATGTCAAGAGTGCTGTCAAAGGATATATATATAAGGAGCTCCAAGAGCATGAAACAGGAAGCAAAGAATTCTGACTAGAAGGAAGGCTTGGTGGAAGTGGTGATGTTAGAACTGGCTCTTGAAGAGTAGAAAGGTGATGGTAGAATAGGGGTAGATAGAGGACAAGGTTAGGTAGGCTCAGAAGTGTGGAAAGGCTCAATCTCCTCTTCTGAACCAGTGGGAACCTTGACCCTGGACCCAGAGTTGGGGCCTGACACTGGGTCAAGGTATCATTTAATTGCAGATGACAATTTATAGAGCTGAAGGGGGCGATTAAAAGACACAAGCAAGAAACAGAAATCATAGCCAGGAAGACTGATCTGCTGATCCTAAGGGCCTAAGAAGAGAATAAGATGCATCCAGAAATGAGGCAAAGGAACAGACACCAGGGAATGGAGCAGGGTCAGGGGGCCGGGTGGGCAAGAGAGGGCCCAAGAGAAAGTTTCTGAGTGGGACGAGTAATTGTGGAGACTTTAGAGCACATACCTCTGGCCTCAGACTGGAGCAGGAAGGGAGACTCTGAGGCCTTAAACTGTCTGGAATCAAATGCAAGGGTTTTGGACCGATAGCAAGCAGTCTTGTGTCATCAGAGTGGAGGAATGCTCGGGGTAGGGAATGGTCAGTGATGCAGCAGCCAGAGAGGGTAGAGGGTGTGGTGGGCTGAATATTTGCTCCCAAAGATGCCCAGGTCCTAATTTCTAGAACCTATGAATGTTACCTGTGACTCGCAAAAGAGAGTGTGCAGATATGCTTAAATTAAGACTCTTGAGATGGGGAGATTATCCTGCATTATCTGGGTGGACTCAATGTAATCAAAAGGGTCCTTACGTGAGGAGGCAGAAAGAGTCAGAGAGAAGACCATGTGACTCAGACATTGGAGTGATGCACTTTGAAGATGGAGAAAGGGGCCACAAGCCAAGGAATACAGGAGGCCACTGTGAGCTGGAAAGGGCAAAAAAGGGGTTCTCTCCTAGAGCCTCTAGAAGGATCCTCCAGCCCCACTAGTACCTTGAGCTTAGACCAGTGAAACTGATTTTGGATCTCTGGCCCCAGAACTTTCAGGAAATAAATTTATGTTGTTTTAAGCCACCAAGTTTGTAGTCATTTGTTACAGCAGCCATGGGAAACTAATACAGGGAGTGAAGCCATGTTCATGCTGAGAAGGCAGTAGGGCATTAGTGACGGGCTCCAAGCTCAAGAGTCATGTCACTAAGGGGCATTTAAAAAAGATAACAGATAGTGAAATGCAGAATGGACGAGAGTGGCAGGAAACTGAAGAAGGCACCTGAGGATGCTATTTCAATATTTCTTATGAGAGCTGATACTGTAAACTCATACAATTTTGAGAAACGGACGAGAAGACACCTGCTGAAGAAATATTTAGGGGGTAAAAAGAACAGAACTTGTAAATGGTTGAATGTGGAGGGTGGAGGAGAATATAAAAGACCCCTCACTTTATATTTTGACCCATCAATGTGGTTCATGAATCTACTAGCAGATACAGAGAAAAGAGATGCTGATCATTGAGGTGCCTATAGAATATCCAGGTAGAAATGGTAAACACTCACAGACAAATGAGCTTTTGAATTTCAGGGAGAAGGGAAGGATTTGAGATGTGGGTTGAGGTAGATACAAAAGAGAATCACCCAGCAACAGTGAAGAAGAAATGAACATTAAGGGTGAAATCCTAGAAAATGACCAAAATGTAAGCGATTTCTTTAGAGGAGTGAGGGCAAAAAAGAATGAGAAATAAAGGTCAAAGACTTATGAAGAGAATCTGGACAGAATAGCATCAGAGATACAAAGGGAGAGGATTTGCAAGAAGGCAGACCTGGCCAAAAGGGACAAATTCTTTAGCTGAGATAGATGAAATGGTCACAGAATAGAAAAATGAACCTCTGCTTATAAAGTCTTTTTTTTCCTTCTCCAGAGCAATTTCTGTAAGGGTGACGGGGCTGAAAGCAATTACTGGAAGAGTGAAAAGAAGTTGAGGAAGTAGAGAAAAGATGTATAAACAACTTACTCAAGAAATTTGATGGTGACATGTTGAAAGGAAACAGTGGTAAAAGAGTTGCATATTTATAAAAATATTATTTTTTGGAAAATAGAAGGTTGGCGAAGGGATAATTGTGGCTGAAGAGGTTGCAGAGATGAAAAAAGAGGAGGCTAATGAATGAGTGAGGACTAAGAGGAAGCAGAGAGGGAAGGAAGCAAGTGTACTGGTGGAGAGATTCGCCTGAAGAGGAGGAACTCACTGCATTTCCTGAGGCACAAGGGCAAAGGATGATGAGAAAAGATGGAAGTCAGTTTAGAATTAGAGAGAGTGAGGTTGGAAATTTCAATTCAGATAGCCTTTATTTGCTCTGTAAAAGAAAAAGAAGAGAGGCTAATCTTAGACCGTGAGAAATGGAAATATGTTATTCATGGGCTCCAGTCAGACTTATCTTAAGACAGGTGCTCCTACATAATGGTCTGACCAAACCATATAGTGGTTGTACGACGAATAAGTGGCTGTTGAATACAAGGCTGCCTCCTGAAGATCTGTTCAAAAATACCCATCTCTGAGTTCTTATCAGTCAGGCGTACCTGAAGCGTTTTATGTGTCTATGATAAAACCCACGTGGGAAGTCACCACATCAGAAGAGCTTTTAACCACCGTTCCCACCGAGACAACCCCAACTGCCATCACTAACAACAACCTCAACAATAACAAACACTTGCTGAGGGACTGTCATGTGCCCGGCTCTGTGCTGGACCCTGGGATTTCAAAGTTGAATAAGGCACAGAACCTACCCTCAAGAAGTTGTGTAGTGATTTGTAGAAAGAAGAGGAAAGTCTTTTACTCAAATGTGTCACCTGAGAAAGCCTCTCACATAAAGGGGACTTCTAGGATCCATAAACTGTCAGAGCTGGAAGAAACTACAGAAGGCTTTACAGGGGAGATGCCTATAGTTGATTGACTAAACAAAAGTCACCTGGCAGATTCTAGAGTCCCAGCCTTTCAGTCCTGTGATCTTTCCATTTCATTTCACCCCGATAAACCTCTTTCCTATTCAATCCATAAGCAATTTTAGGTATCTAATCATAGGTACAAAAGCAAAGAACACAAAACCCCTTTTCACTGGAAAGTTTTTAAAGTTAGAATAGGCAAGAACATATAATTAAAGGACTCGAGTCTAAAAAGGTGTCACTTTTATGCCATGGTAGGTATAGCCCTCTCAGAACACTTGTCACCACTAGTGTATAAATTCCATTCCGGAGCAATCCTCTCCAGAGTGCAGAAAAGCAGAAGAAAATCTTCCTTTGTCTTATGCACTTATAATCCTTAATCAGTAGCATGCTTTGTGCTTTGGGAATAAAAAGAAATTAGTGCGTAGGGAGAAGAAAAATATTTATGGGTAAGAATCACATCCAACAATAAGAGAGATAAACTCTATGACACAGAGGTAAGATTCAGGAGTCAGCTGGGGGGCAGGTATACATGGACAACTGCAAGAGATCAAAATAAACATACTAAAATATTTGAATATCTTTTAATATCAATAACAAGCAAGGGGTGATATACATCATATTTATGAGAACTAAAGCCAACAGTTGGACTGTGACAAAACTAGTTCCTGTGTGTAAGAATGGAGAGGGATAGGGCATAGTGCCAAGGCCATGGACAAAGTTCCCTCCTGGGCTTCGCATTTAACCTTAAGGATACTACAATGCTCAGGATAGACGCAAGAGGTAGAACCAGGAGTTCTGAGGAAGGTCAGACTCGCATCTCCCAGCAGTCCTAGAGCCTGGCAATCCTTGAACCACTGGCAAACAGAAATAGAGGAGGCTTTAGTCCTTTGGTTCAATCGCTAGGCTCTGGCATGGAAACATAACAAAGTTTTGCCAGCTGGAACTGGTCTTATCGAAATGTGCTTACATTATACTCCTTCTTGGCAAATTGGAATCAGAACAATTTTAAGATGCTGAAGTTTGAAGGGATACAAGAAGCCTGCGGTTGTCTCTTTGAGCTTAGAGGAATCAGGACCTGGGGGGAAGCCTGCAGTCCAGGTACAAGCCTCTTGCTTCTTTTGGAAGAAAGCTCCCAGTCAGAAGAGGGGCTCTCATGCCTCAAGACAAAATAGAAATCTGTATGGAGCTCAGAGAACCAAGGGCATCTCAGCCACGGGAGCATATTTTCTCCCACTGTAGCACTGATGACAGCAGGGGGTCCCTAGTCTCAGAGGGACCCTTGATCATTAAATCTTAGGATGACCTACTTCTTGAGTTTTCACTGTGCTAATTTCATCACTTGCCCTTTAGCAACTCACACATCCATAATTTGAGCTCATCAGAATGCCATGAGGATAAGCTCAGAAGAAGAAATTCCATGAATGGCAATTCTAAACCAGTCTTGGTTGATCAGAACACAAATTTACCAGCCAGTACTCCTCCTACATCAGAAGGTGATTCAAAGGGTCCCAGAAATTCCAATTTCTTACACTTACTTGGACTGAATACTAACTTGCCATCAAACAGTGGACCAAGATTTATTTGGGAGGCTGTTATCCAGAGCTACACAAACACCTGGGGCAATGGAGATTTCCTCACAGCACAGAGCAGTAGGAAAATTGCCCCCAAACACAGGGCAGGATGGAGTGAGAAGGGGTTTACTACGCAATTACCGGAAGGGGTTGCCAGCCAGTGTAGGATGGGATTGCCGGAGGCAGGGAGTGGTGGGGGAGACTGAAACGCTCTCCTTTTCTCCCCCACTCCATAAGAACCGTCTAGTATTTTGCCCGTGCTATGGTAACAGGATGCATGGTGGCTGGTAAGCCCTTTAGAAGACTCCCTCTATGATAACCCGCTCAGTGGTCATACAGTTTGGACCCCCTCCTGCATATAAAGTTTCCCCAAATACTCCCATTTTGACATCTGGTTTTAGCAACCAAACCTTGGCAATTTAAAGGGTGGGCAAGAACATCGAGGCAAATCTGAATTAGTCCTTCACCTACAGACTCCCTATTTTTGGTCCTATGGATGTACCTAGGCAGCCAGGACTTGCACAGGGAGTAGAACTTGCTGACGGGCATGTCACTCACCTTTGCTGATGTCTTCGTATTCCAGCCAGAGTCGCCGCTGGACCTGCTTGTTTGGGTACCAGATAGAGCAGGATTCCTCAAAGCCGTAGATAGCTTCCTGGATGTAATGGTTGCCAAACTGGTCCAACAAGGCTACAAAATCCCCACGAGATGTCGCCCCGTCTAGGGAGTGGAGAGCATTGCTGAGGGCTATGGAGAAAGGTCACCCAAGAAAAAGAGTGAGGACTTACAATATGGGTATCTGGATTCCCAGGCCAACCAGCCTCAACGTGCAAGTGTCATGTGGCCCAAAGTGACGTTGGAGAGCTGGCTGGAGCTACCAGGTACTTCCAGGTAGCTAAATCAGACATTTCAGTTCCTAAAAGAATATTCCTTCCACCCAGTTAGTTATGTTGTTAACTTCGTGCAAGTTAAGTATAACATTATCAAATCTCCACTACCTCCCTGCTTAAGTCAAAGTTTTTTGTTTCAAATCACAAGTCATGACATTAAATCAATTTAGTGAGCTCAAATAATAGCATTTAAAAAATGAAAAAGAATAGCACAGTCTAAAATAGAAACGCAAATACCAGCAGAGAACATTTCACTTGGGAAGATGAAGTATGGCTTCATGAACCTTCTGTGGTGTGTATGTGGGGACATGCCTGTGCACAAAGTCACGGTGTAAAATGTGCTGTAACTGTGGGTAGTGACCAAAAAAGTTTTCAGGATGCTGCCTTCATGCAGAGAAATGGGTATGGGAAGATAATGGAAGAAGAAAGATAAGGAAAGCCACTAAAATGCTGCTTACCTTTATTTAAGAAAATCAAAAGTATAAAGACTTTGAAATGGCAAATGGAGGAAGGAATCTGTTTGCCTCCTCCCCAGACAAATCTCCTTGGATTTGCCTTCCCTGTTTAAGAGATTCATATTTGTCAGAAAGGTAACCTATGACAAATTTTCCAAATCCAATACCTTCTCTACCTGACCAACTTTGTACAGCCTTCTTTTTGACACACCTGTGTCCTATCAGGACAAGGCAGAGCCCGGCCCAGGCTTGAGACCCCAAGTGCAGAGGTCCACATCGTCCATGATGCCACGTGTGGCTTTTAAAAGCACGTGGCAACAGAGATATGTGATTGCTATCCCCTGATAGGCATAGCACCTGTGTTGCGTGCAGACTGAGTACGTGGAAAATACTGCCGGATTTTTCCAGGATGACGAGTAACCTTGCTCGTTCCAAGTGTTTTCTGCACCAGCAGAGCTCACTTCAGTAATAGCCACATCCCAATCCCTTCTTGCCAAGAACTCTGTCGTGATAGAAAATAAAAAGTTCTGAGTCCCTTTGTGTACTTTGGAGATGTTTTATATCCTTAATGCCTCTTCTTTCTCTAGTATATGTCTCACTTCTCTTCACAACTCTCTATTTATCACTAAGATTTGAAGAATACTTATACAAGGTGCCTCATTTTTCTGTTTTGGAACAATTTATCCTAAGTTCAGAATTCACTACTCCTTAACTTATTAGATATAAAGATATATATACATATCTTTATATATATAAAACATAGATGTAGATAAAGCTACATTCATCTATCTATCTATCCATCTATCTTGCTTACTTGCTTTTAGGAACCATAGCTATTTTCTATTTTTCCACTCCCCTTCCTCTTTCTTGCTCTCTTTCCCTTATTTCTTTCATCATATAGAACCTCTAAGGTATAGTAAAGTATACTCTTTGCACTTGGAAAGTTTTATTCTGTCAATTTATAAAAAGTTTGCTTTCGCATATCCTCTCTATACACTGGGTGACTCCAGGAAATATGATAAAGTAAGTGTTTAAATTTATCTCCAGTGGTTCCCGCCTTGCCCTTTCCATCTCTTCTATTATCCAAGATAAGACTTGCAATTTAATCTATGCTAAGAAAATGATCCGATTCCAGCCATTTGCCCTGAAGGGTGAATCGAGTGACTAGGTTATAGATCTCGTGGAATGGCTACATTTTGGATGGCATCTTCAACATTGATAAAAGGCTTGTGCCCTTGGGAAGGAATGCCACACCCCAGGAGCAGGTGGGAGGGATGGCTTGCAGTTGTGCTCACCCTGAGAGACGGTCACTTGTTTGAGTTTGATGTGGTACAACACAGAGCGGACCTTCCAGTGCTGCAGGACGGGGTATCCGGACACCTCACTGAAGTTCACCATCCCTAGGGACAGAGGAAATGCGGGCTCAGTGCATGTAGTGGATTCTCAAGTCCCAAGTCTACTGGCTTAGGGGGTGTAATTGTGAGGAAATGAGAAAGCATTTTTGGATGGAGAAAATTTCTGGAATCATAGTAACAACAGCTATCACTTATTGACCCTATACTCCGTACCAGGCATTCAGCTAAGCACTTTGTATATAGTCATATGATCCTTGTAAACTAGGTGTTATTGTCTGCATCTTATAAATGAGAAAACTGAAGCTTAGACAGGAGTTTGCACAAGGGCCCTAGGCCACCAGGTAGAGCCAGGATAAAGTTCCAGATGTGTCTGAGACCAGAACAGGGTTCGTAACTATTCTACTACAATACTCCCTTAATAAACTCATGTGAAACTCTGGGCTTACTGTAACACACAGGTTTTTACACTCTTTAATAGCTGCAATAATTGACTCAGCTCAAGTTCCTGATAACATCGATTGTTGTGTCCCACTTAACTGATTTGTGTTCCGTATCTAAGTTTTAATTACTCTGAAGCTGATAATGCTTGTTTCGTCTTTACCAGGAGGGACAGTGTCAGCATGACTAAGTTAGTAAGGGGCAGGAATGGGCCCTATACTGAGTGTCATCTATGTGCAAGACACATGATAGGCACTTTATTTGTGGTCCCTATTTTACAGATGGGAAAACTGAGGCTCTGGGAAGCCAAGTTACTTATCCAAGGTCACTCTCAATAAATATATCCTTGTAGCCTCTTAGTGATGTTGTAATGAGCTGTTCTTGCTGGAACACCTTGTAGAAAGAGTGGCACTCTACTTGAATTCTAGCCATTACTATAAATATAAAATGCTACAGAAACAAAATAATTAGGCCACAGGAAATTAAAAAATCACCTTGCTAAGTTTAGAGCACCAATTTTGGCTTCATTTCTATGCCTGATGTATGCACATGTGTGCGTATATATGTACATATGCAAATATAATGGCCACATATATGATAAATTTAGATAGACAGTGAGCGTGTGTGTGTGTAAATATAATGGCAATAATACATATGTAGTGAATTATCCTGCCATTTTGACCCATGCTTCCTTCAGGCTAAATCAACTAATTTAGTGCCTAAACTGGATGAAGAGTAGGTAGGATTAATTAGCTGCTTGTCAACTCTGATCAAATTAGCTGAGTGATTGCCAAATTTCCATTTCTGTGTGAATCATATGGGAATAATTATCGGTAGAAAAACAGGAAAAAAGGTCAGAAGAGGTGCTTATTGAATCAATTGCTTAAATCTGATCTCAGGTAATCAAAGATAAGTTACTTGAAACTAAAAGAAGGTTTTCAGCAATTTTCCTTTCAAATGCTCTTCTGTTAGGGCATTAAGCTTTGTGACGGCAGTCATACTTCTGCATACGCTGGCTTTTCGCCTTTATGTCAATTGTAAAAGCGTATAAAGGAAATTCTAACTTTACAGGTTTAAGACTCCAGTCACATACCTCCAAGGTACGTTTCATTCGAGTTATAATGTGCATGTTTTGTAAAACTGTTCTACGTAGTATGCATTCTCTAGTGATGCTAGCTCATCAGCTTGCTGTTATTTCAGAAACTCTATTAATAAAAAGATAGCGAGCCCGATAAAGATTTTTCAGTATATCAGGAAACATTCCCTTTAATGGACTTGTTTCCTAGCAGGAAAAGAAAAGGGCAGGAAATCAGGAGGCGGGAGTTCTAAGGCACCCATGCTGCCGAAGGGGGCAGTTTCTGCCTGCCAATCAACTGGCCTGAGCTTCCTCTCTGGCTACCTGCCCAGGGGACCTTGCGATTCTCAGTTGTTGCATCTGTAAAGTGAGCGGCTTAGCTCAGATGACCCCTTGTTTCCTTTTCAATTCTGTGATTCCAACCAGCTGTGTGACTTGGGGCTAGGCAACTCCTTTCTTTCAGTTTTCGTATCTGAAAAGTGGGGATGATAGTATTCATCCTGCCTACTTTACAGGTAGGTTGTCAGGACAAAATAAAGTTACGGGTATAAAAGCACATTGAGAAAAGCTAAAACATCGTATACATACATGGTTTCCATAATGTTGTCACCCTCCTCCCTACCTCTCTCTCATCACTTCTAATTGTGTGAACTTGACATTTGTTAATTGACGTTTTTGTTATAAATTCCCAGGCCTTAGTTCAGGTCAGTAGAGGGAAGGGAAAATAAAAGAAGCACGGGTGTTGGCGGTGGGCAGGGATGACAGTGTCCCACATTCGCCCAGGATGAGCCAAACAACCAAACTCCATTACTTCACTGCTAAACAACAATTCTACTGAGTGCCTTTATGCTGCACCATAGTCAGGGAAACAGTTATATAACTGTTAATTCTTGGGAAATGTTGTTCTGTGCCCACTTACAGATAATATTTCCATTAGTTAAAAGGAAAGGGATATTTAAAAATATCTATTTTCTTGCTGAGTCATAGGATTCTTTCTCGGTGTGCCCTTGCAATGCGGTTAGTCCCAGTTTTTTATTTCATTTTATTATTTGTGATACATTTGTGAATGACTTTTTTTCCAAACAAAATATCTGTTTTCTCAAGAAAGAACATTATTTTTCCCTACATATGCTTGAAAAAAGAATGACTGAATAGACCTATGTGATAGAAAAAGAAAGAAACAAAGAAAGAAGGGAGGAAAGAAGGAAAGCAAGCAGGCAGGCAAGGTAGGAAAGAAAGAAAGAATAAAGAAGAAGGGAGGAAGGAAACAAGAAAGGGAGGGAGGAAGGGAGGGAGGGAAGGAGGGAGGAAGAAAGAAAGGAAGGAAGGAAGGAAGGAAGGAAAGAAGGAAGGAAGGAAGGAAGGAAGAAAGAAAAAGAAAGAAAGAAAAGAAAAGAAAGTTAGTTTTCTCCTGTTATTTTATTGAAATGTCAAGGGGATGCTTAAGATTCCGTGATTATGGTGCCCATCGGACCCATGAATGTGACCAGCAGCCTCCTCTTCCTCCTTGATCTGCCTCTGGACTCTTTTTTTTTCTCAGCTGAGAGACTGAAAATACAAATGGATGATGGCCAGACCGCATGTAAAAACAGAACTCTGACCCACAATCTGCAGCAACCAGCCCAGCAAACCACCCTATTATCTACAGCAACCAGCCCAAGAAGCTAATCTACCGTCTCTAAGTCAGACTTGTAGGAAGTCAGACCACCATCTCTTCTAGTTCAGGAAGCCAAATAATAACCCCTGTAACAATCAGGCCAAACTCACCAGGACTTGATTAATAACTGACAGCTTCCCTAATTTTTGTTCTTGCTTCCAAGTTAGGTTCCACCAGAGAAAGTCAAATAGGTCTCCTAAACATTTACCTAAGAATACCTCACTCCTGGTTAGTTGGATCACCTGCCAACAGCTTACATGCCTATCAGGGCATATCTGAAGCCCTCCCTTTTTCCCACTCTGAAGCTTTCCTACTTCTCTGCCTGCCTCTCAGTCTCTGCCAAAACGCAAGTGATGGTGGCTGACTCCCTTGCTGTGTGTAAATAGCCTTCACCTGTTTTCATTTTGTTGGTCTTCATTTATTTCCACACAACTTATAACACCAAAAAGGCTTGTAAAGCATAAGAGTTCTTAATTGTTTTGGTAAGGAAGAAGGTAATCGGCAAGATAAAACACATACATCAGAAAATTTCCAGTACATTCTTTAAGCCAATAATTCTGAAAGCTCGAAATAGCTGTTATGTGTAAAAGGATTCTCTAGTTAAATAGACTTGGGAATTGCCGGGCTAAGTAAAGTGAAAGGTATTTCTTTAGTGCAGGACTTCTTGGAATCTGTTCCATGCTCAGGTGCTGCAGATTGCTGAGAGGTAGATGCTACTTCCAAATTATTTGAAGATAGAACCTATTTATGAGTGGAGGGCTGGTTTTTCATGAAAAAAACATGCTTGAAAATGCTGATATAGAAGAACCTGAAGATCACTTTCGCCCAAAAACCTTTTAAGCTTGTAGGTTTATGGGGACTGTGACCTATAATAGCACATAGTGCGGCATGATATGACATTCTCTGTATGACTCTCAAGAAAGATATAATTAAAATGTTACCAGAATTAGGAAATAAATATGGAAGAAAAGTAGTCAACCATCTCTAACTGATTCTTCTAGTTATTCTGGGCTTTGAAAAACAAGACTGATTCCTTCTTACATCAAAGGAAATACCTGCTCTTGGACTAACTGGTATCACTTCTTAATCAAAATACAGTAAAAAGAAAGGCTGGGTAGAAAACTAGCAGGTCAAGAAAAGTTCTCTCTGTACTTTTAGGAATGTCACTGTCTCAAGACCATGAAAAAGGAAAGGTCCCACCAGGACATCCTTCCACTCCTTTTGCCTCTGATATACCAAATCAGGAGAGGTCCAAGGGCACAGGGAAGAAAGAAGTTTCTCTTGTGGATTTGAACAAAGTTTGGATCTTTTTCTTATTTCCAAAGATGGAGATTCAGGCACATGTTTTTCTGATGCTTCTCAGATCTCTCCTCCCCAAAAAGCTCAGGTAGCATCCAGGACTACTCTGTGTCTTCCCAGCCTGACAACTGAAATCTCACTTCCATGTAAGTTCTAATGTGTGAGAGAGTTGCCCTGGTGACTCTTTAAACAGAAGCCAGGTAGTTTATTGGCAGTGTGGAGCCTGTCCTGCTTCTGTGCACCATCTCACACCTCCTTTACAAGGCATTTTACACACACCCAGCAAGTGTTTCTCAGCCAATGACATGGAAACAAGAAAGCCAGATTGCCAAACACTAGAGACGTAGGCTTTCAGGACACACCCAGAGGTGCACTTTAATTTTTTCAGGTTTGTGTGTGTGTGTATGTGTGTGTGTGATCTTTTAGAAGGCAGCTTATTTCGATGAGATTTATTTCTGGTCCAGAATATATCTAATTGTTTTCTCCCTTGCTCCCTTTCCTTCTTCTATAAGGAAAGCACAGTTTGGTAGTTTGAATGTTCATATTTTCTTTCTTCCTTGGTATATTTATATATTTAATAAACATACATCTCAGTATGTATCGGGAACTGTTTTTAGAACTTCATGAATATTTATTCCTCATACTAATCCTATAAGAAAGATAATACTATAATATCCATGTTTACAGGTAAAAAACTGAGCCATGGAGAAGGTAAGTAACTTGTCCAAGATCACACAGCCAGTGAAGAACTGAGCTTAGCTGTCAGGATTCAGAGCCTAAGCTAGTGATCACTATGCTATACTAACTCAGACAGACCTACTTCTAATCCCATTCCGGTCTAAATGAAATTTTCGGACATAACTTGATATCTGAAAAAGGCTTACACTCAGTTCAAGCTATTCTTCAGAAAAGGGGAAAATAAAGGGGAGAAGGGTCTAGAATAAGGAAGACATAGAATGAAGAAGGGAGAGGAGTAATGGAGAAATGAACAAAGCTGACAGTGGAAGAGCTGATGTCGAGACTCCTAGTAGGTGATGCTGAGTTCCCGGTTGGCTGCCTCTTAAGGGTCCCTGGAACACTTTGAAATGCCTTCTTTGGTCCAGGAGGTGCTAACTGGGGGTGTTTAGTGGCACAGAAAGGAGAAATGACCGCTAGTATTCCTGCCTCTCCCAATCAGCCCATACCTTCGTTCCACAGTGAGCCGAGGAGAAGAGTGCCGTTGGGCTCCAAGCAACGTTGAGTGACAGGTGTTATGATCCCCATCTTATTATGGGGGCCATGAGACCCCAAGAGACTGTATTGTCTAATGTCACACAGCTAGAAAGTAGCAGAGCCAGGAGTCAAACCCAGGGTCGTCTGACAACAAAGCTCTAGCATTCTCTACTCTCTCACACTGCTCTAGAAGCACTTGCCGGGGAACCAATGACAGATACTTAGGCTCTAAGCAATCTACCTTCTTTCTACCTCTCCTGTGACCTAGTCACTTCCTCTAATCCACTGAGAACTCTGAACTCTTACATATCTATTATTTCATTTGTTTTCAAAGCATCCCAATAAGACTAGCAGGGAAAGGTATTATTATGGCCATTTTGCAGAGAATTATGTGATAATATTGGCCGTTTCACTGACAAATAATCCTACTAGTGTTCAGTTTTAGGACTGAGCTTTTATCACATATCAAGAAAATCACTGGCTTTGAAACCAAAATAAGCAAGGTCAAGCGTCTTGAGCTCACAGCATCACAGGGAGCTGCTTGTTTGTTTCTGCCAGTTAAGTAAGGTGTGTGGCACACTCACCAGTCAAGAAGTCTGGGTCCGGGGTTGGTTCCGAGATTTCCTCCAGGCACTGATTCTCCAGGGGGACAGTGGCCACCACAAGACCATCTGGCAGTTGCTGGTCTAAACCTCGAGCAAAGTTGTTTTGCCTGGAAACAGAGGCCGACGTTCATCTCTGAGTGTTCAAGTGAACACCACTCTTTGGTGAGTGATCTATGTCTCAACCCACAATGGACCAAAAACTTTCCCTCACCCTGGACCCCACTCAAGGTACATGTCTGGAGCAAGACACGAGTGTGAGAAGTATGGCAAGGGCTGAGGGAGATGAGAAATAAACCAGCTGAAAAGGTCTACTTACAAGATCGAGAATATTCTTCCCCCCATCCCACACCAGTCCCTACCCCCTGATCCCCTCTCCAGAAGATCTGGGCAAATGAAGCCACCACAATATTCATTATGACACCTCACTGCTTGCCATTGGCAAATGAGGTCCCAGGCTAAAAGGGGAAATTTTAGTAAAGTCTACTGTCTGTAACAGAAAACACAACTGACTCCAAAAAATACCTCGAAAGTTTACTATCAGTTTGCCTGTAAGAGTCCAGACCTAGCTTGCTATCAACTGCTGGTCCATATTATAACACTTTCAACATCATCATCATCATCATCATCATCATCACCACCACCATCATCTCCTGAAATGCATGGATTCTGAGGATGATGTATTCAAATAACCTAAGATAGATTAGGGACAGGGGTCAAATGGAGAATTTCCTAGAAATATTCTAAGTCAGTGGTTTGAAACATTTTGTTCTCAAAACCCGCCTTTACACTCTTAAAAATAACTGAAGGCCCCAAGTAGCTTTTGTTTATGTAGATTATATCTATCAACATTTACCATATTAGAAATTGAAAGAAAAAATTAAAAAATATTTATTGATATATTTTTAGATGACAATAATAAATCCATTAAATATTAACATGTCTTGAAAAATGATGAGACAAGTGGCATTATTTTACATTTTTTGCAAGTTTTTTAAATGTCTGATTTCATAGAAGACAGCTGAATTCTCACCTCTGCATTCAACTTATTGCAATATATTGTTTGGATTGAAGTATATGAAGGAAACCCATCCTCTCTGTAGTTGGAAAAGGGAGGACTTTGAATATCCCCTGAGAGGATCTCAGGGATCCTCAGGGATTCTTGGACCATACTGAGGACCTATGCTAGATTTGCTAGATTGACTCATTCGCCAAGACTCAGAGGGATGATAGAACCTGAGCATTTTGTGGTGGCTTCCATGGAAAATCTTGTAGTCTCTGCCTGGGCAAGGTAAAAATTTATTTTAACACTTTACTGTTCAGGGTTCTTGGGTTCTGGAAGGAGAAGTGTGAACCTAGTAAAGACCAGGGGAGAGAAAATAACCTATCCTTTTAGGGTCACAGTTACCTGGATCCAAGATACAAGACTTTATGCTGACTTTAAGGCCCATCAGAGAAGAGACCCATCAACAGTCCTGAATAACCAGTGCTATGGACGTGGGGTTCACCTGAATGTTCCTTTCAGCACCTGTCCAGCAGCCACTTCCTTGGAATGGTTGTTGTAACCAAAGAACATCTCCCCAAAGAGGGTCTGGTTCATGGGGAGCTCTCTGCTTTCCCCACAGTCACCTCCCTCTGGACAGGTCTCTGCGATGAGCTGGCAAGAGCGTCCATCCACACCAAGCTTGTAATCCTCGATGCACCTAGCATGGTGGAAAGCTCAAGATAAGAAGTTATTCCATCAATGAGCCATGCAGCCAATGCAACCCAACAGATTGGAAAAAAATGCCTTGGGAGAATGTTGGATAGCCAAAGATTATGAGTATCCTGATTTGATTTTGTCCCCTATATAACTCAGTTTCTTAGGTCTATAAACCGAGTCTTCTTGCATTATGTGATCATACAGAGCCTCTCACCTTTCCTTCGCGGATAAGTGCTTCCAGAGCTTTGCAGTTCTTTCTCCTCTAATAAATGTAGGATTTCCCAGATAGGTCTGAGTAAGAATCACTGGATATAAGCTTATAAATGAGTTAACACATTTAAATACAAAGTATTCTAGAGTCTTTCTCCAGACCAATCTACATGGCCAGACCCTGCATTTGTTTGGAGGGTAATTAGGCAGCAAAAAGAATGACACTGTGCTTAAGAAATTAATAACCTTCTAACCTGGTCCTGTGACAAGTCAGCTAAGAAATTAAAAAGATTGATCATCTTGCTGCTGTGCTCTGTTTGAATATATCCAAACATAAGATTAACTCCCCCTTAATTCAGAGTAGCATTCCTGAACTAAAGAGATGTTAGGGCATGTTGTGTGGACACCTCCTTGATATCCTCCCCATTAAACATGTGCAGTTACTCTAATGGAAGAGCAATACTGATGTTGGTAGATATGGGTCAATAACCCGTAAGTCATTAATTGGACTTTATTTGTAGTTATAGTGAGAAGAACATTATTTGTTCGTTCAAGTAAGAACAGCTTTGATAAAGCTGTCATTTTAAAAGCATATTGATTTAATTTGGATCTCTCCTTAGAAACATACCAAATTTGGAATTTATAGATGTTCATGACATTAGAACACATCATTTATTGCTATCTATAGTAATTGTTGCAATAAGATAAAGAACTCTGTTCTATATAGAGGAACAAATTATCATAGTTTTAAGTGGTGAGAAGCAATATTATCATGGCAATTACGCCGCCCTTTACTGGGTTACCTTGAATTAGCTGATTGAACTCCACATCTGTAAAAGTGAGAAAAACAGTAGCTGCTTTGTTGGGTTACTGAGAAGATTAAGTGAGATACTGAACTCAAAGAACTTACGTTGTGCCTAGCCTATAGTAGGTGCTCATTAAATGCTGCTATCGTCATTAGCAGAGGTACAAATGAAGCCTATGTTAATGTAACTTTGTTTTCCCCATTCACCATTTACCTATCGTGTGAACAGGTGTGAGCAGAGCTCTTTAATTATAAGTGCATGTGATTTGGTCTTTCTAAAGAACCTCAAATCAAGGACTTCTTTTGGCAGGCTATATATAGTGGCTTGGAGAGTGCTAAAGGTACATGGGTACCAAATTCTGACGAAATAGGAAAGAAAGTCCAGTTAGGGACCTACTGTATTAGTCCAGGCAACAGACCTGATTTGAGACCCACAAAGGACTTTATGGCACCAGCTGAGGTCTGGGACAAGATACAGTGGTTCCTTCCTTGAGCCATAACACAGTGTTTCTGGAAAGAATTTTAAATTTGGCTGGCTCCTTCTTAGTCCATCCTGAGCATCTTGACAACTTGCCCTTTCACACTGCCATCTCCCCCATTCTCCTTTGTGCTCGTGGCCGCACATCCCATCGTAAACTCCTTTGAGAGAGAGGAGACCAGACCTCACATCCTACTGTGTCTCCTATATCTGACACCTAACTAGGTTGTCTGCACAAAGTGGGTGCTCAAATATATGTTTATTAAATAAATAAATTCTATGCAACTTTGGCTGAATTTACCTCATTAATTGAAGTGGGTCAACCATAATGATGACATTATAGAGACTTTAAAATTGAGATCAAGCTTCCATTTATGGAATGGGATTTTACAAGAAACTAAACAGGAAAACTGCCACTTGCAAAGAAAGAAAATAAAATGAAATACAATAAAATAACATTATTAGTCCACTGAATAATCTTCTCATGATTATGCAGCAGGCACTGGCTTTTGGCAACAATCCAGCATGTCCCGTCTTTGATAATTGATTAGTTTCACACAATCCTTCCCAAGTTTTTGGACCGTGGAATCCTTTTGTCACAAAACAATTAACATAGCACCACAAACACAGTTTGGAAATTCTGGTGTAAGCAGGCAATGATTTAGGTAAACCCCTAGGTCAGTTTCCTCATTTTCAGTGGTGACACTAGATTTCCCCTAAGGGTCCTTCCAACTCTGACTTTAAAAATACCCCTTTTCCAGTCCTGAAGGCTCTTTCCTCAGAGCCTAAGGGCTGGCCTAGAGTGACCAGTTCACATCAGTTTACTTTCCTGAAAGTCCCTCATCCCAGTAAGCCGGTTGGCCTCATGGGCAGTTCAACTCACCCGCAGAACATGAGGATGTTGTACACAGCGGGGTCATCCGGGAAGGGCGCCATCTGCTGCAGACACAGCTGCTCACAGCCACCGTTGAAGCCATCAGAGCAGTCCACCCCGATGTGGCGGTCATAGCAACCAGAGCTGTCCTTCATGGGGCTGAGTCCGGATGGGCACTGGCACAATCAGAAAGCATCCACACAGGTGGGTGAACCCGGGACCTGGGTTCTCTGGGAACCAGAGTGTAACCACTGATGCCTATTTTTAGCATTCAGCCTTGAAACCATCAACATTGGTAAGTAATGCACGAGTTTCCCACTATGCTGGACTCCCTATAAAAGCAAGTGACCTTTTTTGACATCTCGCTTCTTCTCTCTGGGCACAGATCACACACATTTGCATTAAAGCTGATTCCTACCAGCAGGATGGAAGGGAGCATTGCAGCAAGACAGGGCCAAGGTGTGCTGGCCTCCCAGTTGGGCCTCAGGCGGGCAGGAGAGCGGAAGTGATGGGCCTGAATTAAAATGCACTAGAAGAGACTCCTTTGGGCTAGGGGAAGGGGGTGCTGCTGTTTGGACTTAGGATTAATAGGACTTTATTTTTGACGTCCAAAGCACTTTGTCAACATTGGTACCGGATGGCAATGTTGGAGGAAGCGGACTGAGCCAGGGCTGCCAGCCGGCAGCAGGAAGTGGACTTTCTCCGTGACCTTGGACGGAGCCACTCTCTCCTAGTGAGCGTGGCGGTACTCATGACCTTCCCACCTCAAGGATGCCCTGAGGAAGATGCACAGACCAGGGTACCTGCTACATGAGCACCCACAGGTGCCATACTTGGGTTTGGGCTTTATCCCAGTTCCCTGGACACTCAGTGTAAAACGCTGAGCTTTTCTGGACCACCACGTCCTCAATAAACTACCCAAGAATGACAGCAGAAGAGATAATGCAGGAAGAAATAATCAGTCAGGTCCCAGGCAAGACGAAAAGGCTCGGTGAGCAGTTGGAACACTCACAGGGGATCCACGACGAGCCAGGCAGTGTCTAATATTCCTGCGTCTTACTCACGCAACCCTCACAGCATCCCATAAGGTAAGCGGGCTGATCATCCTCACTTCACACGTGAAGAAACGGGGGCACAGAAAGCTTGACCTCCCTAATGTCACATGGCTGATCACGGCAGGACCGCACCTGAAACCTTGGCAGGCTGCACCATCACCAGCTCACAGCACAATCAGGTTCTCCCACACAGTCACTGTTGCCTGAACACTTACTAGTAGCCGGGCGCTAGGCTATGTGCTTTAGGTATTCATCTCACAGCACCCTGTATTATCCTCATTTAACAGACCTGGAAACTGTTAACACTGCCAATTAACGCATGAACTTCTTACTGCACTGGATTCCATCTAAAAGCCAATGCAAAAAAATACTCTACGTTTACATTGCTGTTGATTCCTTCCAACAGGCTGGAAGGGGAAAGATAACTTGCCCAGGGTCCAGCAGCTTATATGGGGCACAGCTGGGGGTCTGTGTAGATCTGACCTGATTTTAGTGACTGCTATACACCTACTGTCAGCTAGCTAAAACACTCCTCCAAAACTAAAACCAAACAGCAAAATAAAGCCTTTTAAAACTCGGTAGAACAGTGTTAAACACCTCCTCTCCTGCGCTGCTGCCTGTCTGGCTCTAGCTCCTGGTTGCCAAGCACCTTGGCCTAGTAGCCTGCAGCTGTCACAGGTGTGCCTCTGAAAACCCACCTCCCCTCTCTCCATGCTTCCCAACTGAAGATCACAGCAGGATGGGCACTGTTTGCTGACACTAACTCTGCAATTTCCCAAACAAATGCCCCCCCACCATGAGCCTGCCAGGCTCTCAGCCTGGTCCATCCCCTTTCTCCCCAGGGAGCCAGCTGGAGTGCTGGAAGATGACAGCATTTAAGGATGTTTCCAAGGGCTGCCTCACGCTGTACACACCCAGATGTTTCAGATGATGGTAAACGAGCCAATGAGGCGGCTGAGGATTGCACCCCACATTTCTTTAGCCCCCTCCACGCACCCACTTTCTTGGCCACCCAGCTGTTAGGCCAGATGTGCGACTAGAAGGGAGCTGGCTTCACCGCTGTGAAGCTGCCCAGGCAGGGACATGGTGGGTATTGAAACACAGAAGTTTGACTGGAATTAAATGGGCTGCACTGGTTGCCATGAGTTCTTTTTTCCTTCTATAAAGCTTGAGAAGAGCCATCCAAGTAGAGACAACGCCAGCGCTTCTGTTATCCCACCTCACGTGGTTTCAACCCTGGTACCAGCTTAGCCATCTCAGTCACTAGCCAGCACTCCCCATCGCCTCAACCACCTGCTTTCTTTTCAGAATGCCCCATCAGGCGTGATGTTCGACAAAGACGTCACCAAATGAAACCCGAGCAGGCTTTGTTCCAGAACCCCCAAACCCGGCACATCCACATCTTGTCTGGCCCTGGTGTCTAGATAACCATCGCTGTGCCAGATTGGACCACCTGATGTTTACCCTTTTGTAGGAGATTTGTAAAGAAGACAGCTGCCTTGTCCAAGTTGGATTTCTTTTCTCTTAAGTAAAGCTAAAAATAATAATAACAGCTATTGGGAATTAAGCAATTCCATGTGCAGGACAATCTACGTAAATTATCTTCAATCTCACAATTAGACTTTTTTCCCCTTATTTTATAAGTGAACAGACTTAGACTCAGAAAGATTAGTAGTAACTTGTTTAAGGTCACAGAGGTGGAAAATGGCAGAATCAGAATTTGGACCTAGTTCTATCTGACCCCAGTGTTCATTTGTGTCCCTTCCACTCTGGCATACTGCTTCTCAAGTGTGAGAAAAGCTGGATCTTTGGAATTGCTAAAGAATAAAGTCAATGTGTCAACAAAATAAAGCAATCCCATAGATCTGTTGTTTGTTTGTTCAACTGTCTTAGG
Source organism: Aethalodelphis obliquidens (assembly GCF_003676395.1). Lineage (NCBI taxonomy): Eukaryota > Metazoa > Chordata > Mammalia > Artiodactyla > Delphinidae > Aethalodelphis > Aethalodelphis obliquidens. The sequence continues at coordinate 4,254,156 of NW_020837999.1, read as the reverse complement.
CAATTCCTTGAGTACATTCTGGAATCAATTATGGATTTCTAGATCCAGCCTAATATTCTCTCTCCCCTTCTCTTCACACACACACACACACACACACACACACACACACACACACACACACACACACACTGTATTATGGGTGCATATATTTATAGGACAAAACACTGCAAACTGTCCAGAGCAATGACCTTGAAAGCAAGACAAGATCCTCAATCACTAAAAAAGATGCAATTATCTTTACTGAACTGTAACTTACTTGGGCTGCAGTTCAGAGTAAAACATTTTTGAAAGATTTCAAAAAAAGGAAGCTGAAACTAAAAATAGAGTTTTCTTCTTAACCCTTGCTGAACCAGAACTCCCATCCCCAAGGAGTCTAACCAATCAAGTTTCCCACGGTATAAATTTGCTTTTGTTTTTGCCTGAATGTTTCATGTGCTGTTATAGTCACATGTTGAGCTCCTCAAAATCTATATCTAAACACAAAGAAACTATACGTTCCAAATCATGGCCTCTTCCTAGAAGTATCTGCAGCTAGAGACCAGTTGTCAGGAGAGAAATCTGGCCTCCAGGAGGAGCTTGTAGTTTCCCTCTGCAAGTGCTGGCCATTCTCTTCTCCCGGCTTGTGGACAATCCCTTCACTTCTTCCTTAAAAGAGAACTGTTTGCTCAGGATTGAGCCCCAAGGTCAGACATTAACCCCTCTTCGCATAGGTTACATTTAGCAGTCCCAGGAAGAAAACTCCATGTATTACGGCAACAACCCTCACCCATCAAGAAAGTCTAATATATGAGCTCATATTTCAGTGACCCCTAAAACACACAAGGTTAATCGTCTTTCATGTGATGCTCATGGCTTCTTGACTTATCACTGGTCTAAAGCATAATGTGCTAATGAGATTTAAATGATTCTCCCCATTCAATTCCTTTTCTTCACTGTCTTTCCCCTCTGTTTCTATCAATGATTTTTGGTTGATTCATTACTTAGGAGTCTAGTCAAATCTTACTCAGCCTGAGACACACACACCTCAGTTCCAGGTTATGAGGTGGAGGCTCTGCTGGCAGATGCATATGACTGATGGACACAGGAGTGTATTCAGGGCCCCTGGGAGAAGAGGAACAACTTTCTACAGCTGAGCCTGCCTTGCCTTACCTGGATGATTCATAAGACATGCAACCATAATGCCTACTCGAAATAGGTTCTTTTTTACAACACGGCAGTCTTATTCTTTTCATAAATAATGATTTCCCCGGCTGTTTGATGGGCTTTGACATGTAAGCCCAAGCCATGCAGGAGCAAGGGGGAAAAGTCTGATGGAATTAAATTTCTATTTCAGCTTCCTGCCCCCACTTCTCTGAAAGCCTCTGAGGCATAGCCTCCTGCTTACTGTCCTACAGAGGGAACGAGAGACGGTCATCTGTAATGGTCTCCGCACATCTGCGCTCCGGTAGAGGTGAAATGACACATTCTGTGGGAAACCATTGTGGACAGCAAGTGGACGGGAGGGCGGCAGGGTCGCTGGGTAATTCAGTGCTCATTAGAGCATAATGCTCTGGCAAGGAAGGTCACGTGTTCAATACGTGAGCAAGCAGGACAGCAGACCTCTCACCTTCCGAGGCCACAGTCTGCTCACCTAAGGATGTGCAGACACCTCACATAGCAGAAGGCATTCTGGGGGGTCACTGTCAGGATGAGTGTGAAGATAAGGAAGAAGCATTAGAGCACAGGCTTTCCATTTTTATAATTTTTTAAAAATAGTTTTATAGTGTTGGAAATCATTTTCAAACTTCAAATACGGTTTTATATTAAACCTCAATAGGTAGGCTTGGTAAGAATCGAGATGCTCTGGTTAAAGCTGGGAGAGAGGAGACTAGAGTCCTACCCACCAAGGCTCCCCCAGTTCCCACTGCTGTCTCCCACTGATGGCACCAAGGATGCCTGCGACATAATCCCTGGAACCTGTGACGAAAGGGGCTCTGCAGATCAAGTTAAGGCTCTTGAGATGAGGAGATGATCCTGGGTTAACCAGGTGAGCTCAATGTAATCACAAGACTCCTTAAAAGTGCAAGAGGGAGGACAGAGGAGAAGAGAGAGAAGATGTCCTACAGAAGAATGGTCAGGAAAATGCAATGTAGCTGGCTTTAAAGACGGAGGAAGGGGACCATGAGCCCCAAAAATGCGGGCAGCCTCTAGAAGCTGGAAAAGACCAGGAACAGAGCCGCTAGAGAGGAAGGCAGCCCTGCTGACACCTTCATGTTAGCCCAGGGACACGGAATTGGATTCTCACCTACTGAGCTGTAAGATAATAAAATGGCTGTTGTTTTAGGCCATCAAACCTGTGGTAATTTGTTACAGCAGCAATAGGTCACTAACACATGGACTCTGCAGGACCCCCTGGGGCTCCACAGAACAGAGAACGGGCACTCCTGTGCTGTGCAGGTGGGGACCACTGCTCCCACCCTGGCACAGTAAGGACAATGGGTAGGAGTAAGACCTGTTGTCCGCGGTGGGGGGCGGACCTCTGCTCCAGGAATCATCTAAACGTTCAGCAATCCCGCCGTTGGAGAGTGGTCTGGTTTGGAACAGAGTGACTGAGGCTGGTACAGGGCTATGCCTTTCACGGGTATTTGTTTCCTGTCCCCAGAGACTACATAAATAACAGGGCAATTAACTGGGTAGCAATTAACCCTGTGGGAGTCCATGCATAACAGAGAGACATGCCCTGCCTTCCTAGAAAGAAGGAAGGTTGAGCAGCTGATGTGGACCAAGCCCACCTGTCTGGCTTGAACTCAGTCAGGAAAATATGCGGTCAAACCTGTCTCTTCCCGCATCTCTGTCCCTCTCCCAGGTTCATTAAGGGCCAGCGTGCTCTGAGTGCCTCCTCTTCTTTCATAAGCATATGCCTTTCCAGGGAAGCCTTTCAGTTCGACACTCAGAGAACTGAATGTCAGGGTTGATGTGGATGGAAGGAGGAAGGGAGCCCGATTCTCTCCACACTGCAGGTGCTGCAGCTGATGCCCTTGTCCCTGGTCCTCCTCCAGATGACACGGAAGCCCTGGGCTAACGCACCAAGGCTGCGGGATGGTACCGATGCCCAGTGGAATCAGATCAGGCGCAACGTCAAGTTTTTCTCAGTAGGGTCACAAGATTATGAGGTGGCCCGTCAGCTCTCAAGCCCCAGTCCTCCTGCCTCAGGGATCCCGTGCTTCCCAGCCAATGAGAAACAGTCGGTTGAATGGGCCCGGCCCCCATCTCCCTCCAAGAGCCACATGGGCCAGTGACTTCAAAGTCTTATGCTAATGCCAAGTGCTGGTATAATTGGGTGACTTCTGCAGTGGCTCCGATTCACAAATGCAGCGGCCTTATTGCAAATGCATATTCATCGGAACTATTCCTGCAAGCTCCGTCTCACAGAGCACGGTCTTAAAAGTACAAGAATACATCAGCACGGCAATATGCCAACTAAAAGGGGCTGGGATCACCAACAGAAGGCAAACCCTGAGGGGCTCAGAGAAAGGGCAGAGAAGTGGGAAGACATGGGGAATATATCCATGTGCGCGTGTGTGCATGTGCGGGCATGCTCAAACTCGTATGAGGGTGGTAGGGGAGGGATGTTTACATGTGTGCACACACAGTGTTTCAGTACTTATAATGACCCACCCGAGAGAGCAGCAAGGAAGGAAAGGTTGAAATCTGGATGAAGACATGCAGGTTGAATAGTTTTTAAAAAATGTGTCTCAGCTGGGAACTCCATTAGACAGTGAAATTGTCTCCTGGGGGAGCCGGTTGGGAAGCTCATTGCGTAAGACATCTGAAAGCAGACTAGCTGTAGGAAGGGGAGCACCTGGGACATCGACTCACCTCCTGGCTGCCTTTGGAAGACACGACCTAAAGAGCACTTTTCTTTGTGTTTTCCTGGTAGTCCTCTCTGTTCTGTCTTCCCTTCCTTTTGATGGACCGGCCAGGTCCTCTGCCTCCCTGCCCTTCAGCCCCTCTCTCTTTCCATTTTCTTTTCTTTCTCTTCTGTCCCTTCTCAGAGGAATCAGGCTCCTGCCAACTGCTGCCCAATCTGTGAAAGTCTGGGGAGGCCTTTGGGCTGAGAGAGTCGCACTCTGGACCCAGGTACATATCCATCTTTGATGGAGAATAGCTCCCTGGACAGGTGCTCAGAGACAGGGAAGTAGGGGGTGTGAAAGATGGAATTGGCCCCAGCATCCTCACAGCTTGCCCCTGCTCTGGGCCCCTTTACAAGAGCACAGCTGTCAGACTGGGAAGCAAGATGAGGCTCCATATCGTCTCCAGAGCTGGAAGCTCCCAGCTCTGCCCAGAAACCCTGCATAACAACGTGTCTCAGTGAATCACCTCTTCCTCTCTTTTATGCCAACTTTGTGTATGGCTTTCCTGTCTTTCTTCTCTGCCCTGTTCCCTCTCCTCTCTGTCAGGATTGCATCATTCCGCCCTCAAAAGAAGGGAAGGCTGAAACCTGACAATAAGTGTTGATGGGCATGAAAATAACTAATATAAAGGCCCCAGGAGCTGAAGCCTTGCCCATCTGCTCCTGCCTCCATTTACCTGCGTGGGTCCATCAATCTTCATATCCATGGCATGGGAGATAGCTTGGTCCACTCTAACCCAAATAGTCTTTCTAGTTCATAGCATCACATAGTTTACACGTAGCGAAAGTCCATATAGCCGATAAAGTAGAAAACCACATTTGGGGAAGCAGGACTTCGTTGCCATGGTCTCAAAGAGGACCTATGTCTGTTTTTTCTCTACCATTCCTGGCATAACTTACTTCTTTCATCATTCTGGCCTTAGGTATGTGTCTTCTAAAATTTCCTATTATAGTCAATGTAATTTGATTCTTGGCAAAGGTAGGTTTCTTCTAGAATTTCCTACTATAGTAAGTGCAGTCTATTTCCTACTAGAGTCAATATTATACTATTAAGCAGTTAATTCGTTCTCAAATTGTTTGAGGGGATCCCTCACCAACTAGAGCGCGAGACTGGCACGAAAGAACCATGCTATATAGTTCATGACATTTTCCTAGGATGGTTATAGGACACACAGTAGGTGCTCCATAAATACCTCTTGATTAAATGACTCCATAAATGCCTCATCTCTGTCAAAAGAAAATCCATAGTGTAGACTAGACAGTAGTTACAACTAGGGAGGACTCAATCTTGACCCTCTCTTTTACTCACAGCATGCTTTCAACTCTAACTGCATTGTGTCTTATCCTGTGGCCCCTCTTCCTGAAATTACAAGCTCGACAGGGCAGACATACCACGCAACCAGTGGAGTCCAGCTTGCGATCTGAGATGCAACGGAAGTTCTTACTGCAGCCCCCGTTATCCTTGCTGCAATCACGGACTGGTCCAAAGGAATCTAAGAGGACCTCCAGGCTGTCAAAGGAGGATGAGGTCATCAGCTCCTCTCTGTAGGGAGAAAGAGCAGGAGGTAGGAGGCGGCCAGGGGACGCCAGGTGCAACAGGTAGCCTCACATTCCACGTTGCTGTCTGGCCAACCGGATCATGTCTTACTCTCTCTTACAAATATTAAAGATCAACCATACTCTGAGCCTTGAACGAACAAATTATGGACATTCTCCATCTCTGGGAAATAAGCCAAGGCTGTAACTCCTGGTCAAAGAAGAAGGTCTCAACTCAGGCAAGGGAATTAACACTTTATTGCCTGTCAGTCCTGAGGGCCTGTGGGAAGTGCTTATCAGCTCTAATTTTATGACCTCTCTTGGTGCGTGAGACTTGGGGTGTGCAATATTGACCCAGGTAGCGTAGATCCTGGCACTGCATCTGGGGAATTGGAAGGCGGCCTGCCAACTTCTCCTTCCAACTTGTCTTGATTCCCTTCCCAGCACCTTGGGCGTTCAGGTAGTTTCCCACTCAGCCTCCCAAACCCATTGTGGGCCTCAGCGTCCCGAGGCTGGACTCACCTGACCTCCACAGCGTCCTCCATCACTGTCATGTCTGTCTTACACTTTGCTGAGGGGTTGATGGCCAGTTCAGCTGGTGGAATCACAAAGCTCTTGCTGAGGGGCAACCACATGCCCTCCCCGAGGGTGTAGGTGAATCTGCAGAGACACCCAACACCAGCTGGTTATGACTGGCGGGGTAAGCACCCCACTGGAGGACCTGGCACTCTACCTTCAGCTGCTTCCTTCTTAACCCTCGTAGTCCTCTCCAAAAAGGAGAGCTTGTTGTCATTTTATGGATGAGATGATCGAGTCTGAGGCAGGCAGAGAGGCCTACCTCTGCTCACGTGTCCAGCCGGTTGGAGAACTGATGATGGCATCCACTTGCCCGCTGTTAAAAAAGTGTCTTTTTTTTTCCATATCATAAGCCATCAAGTTCCAGTTTCCTTCAGATTTGAAACTGGGCTTCCCCGATCTTAAGTCAGATATAATTGGAAGCATTTTAATTGGAAAGATGTACCGGCCTCCCACCATTCCCATCCCCCACATTGCACACCCACAGTGGTAGCGACGGTTTCTCTCTGTGCCTGGAGGAGCCCTACCAAGGAAAAGAAAGAAGAAAAGCTCCCTTTTTCTGGCTTCTATGGGATGGGAGTGGAAATGACTGAAGCCAGGAGCCTCCCAGGAGGAGAGAAGAGGGATGAAGAAGGTAGGCCCAGATGTATCCTCCGCACTCCTACCCACACCCCTAGCTAATGCCTAACCCACAGGAGACAGGGAAGATTTTTCTTCTCTCTTGTAACAAGGGCTAAAAGGAATAAAGGAATCAATCAGCATTTCACGGGAGAGCTTAAGGAAACCATGAGAGATTATTTGTTTATTTATTCATTCATTTTATTTCAAAGGCATTCAAATCCTCTGTGTTCACAGTCAAAAATAGTCCCTGGGATAAAAGCCAGTGTGGGTGGGATAGCACGAGGCTGTGGCAGTCTGGCGTCCCCTTCCCGCTTAAAGTGCAGGGAGGAACAATGGAAGGATGCGTACAATTAAACGGAACCAGCACCGGCTCCATTAGCAAGCTGGTCACAGAGCACCACTTCAGACTCCCTCTCCTTTCCCCTAACCTGCACACTCCCCTCTCCACTGCCCAGGTTGCCTGAGATGCTAGGAAACCAGACTGATGACATGAGATCTTTTATGAGACATGTAGCCCTCTCCAGGACGCGGGCCACAGAGAATCCCCACTGACCAAGGCTCATGAGTTATAAGCAGCCAAGTCCTGTGATTTTCATCCACTCCCTGAACAACAGACCTGGGTAACAGAGCAGCTGAAAGAAGAGAAAGCAGGCACCCAGGGGAGAGGCAAAACCACTGAGCAAGTGGGACGTGGCCAGGATTGGGGAGATTCCTCCCTCATTCCCAGCAGTACTCTCAGTCCCCTACTTCCTGGACCTGTGGAGCAAACCTCTGCATTAAGCAGCATTGAAATAGCAGAGATCCTTTTTGCTCTGAAGGAGGCACTCGACTCTCCATGCCCACAGGAACAGGAGGCTAGGGTAGGGCTAGGTCAGTGCAGGAGTGGTCTCCACCAGGTGAGGGAGACCCATTACTAGGGGGACAGAAGAGGAAACCCACCACCCACTCTTCTGTGAAGCAGCTGGTGAAATTGAAGGCATGCCAGTTGCTACACCTACACACACACACACACACACACACACACACACACACACACACACACAC
>NW_020837999.1:4232840-4246477 GCF_003676395.1 Aethalodelphis obliquidens | reverse complement strand
ACACACACACACACACACACACACACACACACACACACACACACACACCTGGCAGGTGATTGCCCCAAGGTGCCTGGAACCTGGGACTTAAGGATGGAACCTGGGACTTAAGGAAGAATGTGGTTTGAAGGCAACAACATTTAAGTGAGTTTTGTAATGGGCGTTGTTAAGACAGGAAGACTCTAACAGGCAGGCTGGGGTGGGCACACCACTAATGTTACACATAATACACTGTTTCAGAGAGGACATATGCAATATTGAAGGGTACCAGGGAGAAGGCGGTTTATTTGGACATAGACAGGAGTTTTTGTTTTCTATTTCAGTTTTAAAATGACAAGTTTTGCATTGATGCAGAGCAACAGATCTGTGACCTGTAGCTTATAATTTCTGTAGCAGATTTTAGAAGACGGTTGGCAATTCTAGCATATTTCTTTTGGGAGGGAGATCCATGTCCATCCATCTCAGTTTTCCCTTCCTCCTCTGCATGCAGTAATCTTTTGAAAGGAAATGCAAACCACATCTTTCTCCAGCTGACACTGTTTAAGGGCACCCAGACCCACAGAACACAGTCCACATCTCCGGAGATGTCACACTTCAGCTTCTTCTTTCACCAAGCCCTGCTTCAAACTCTGTGTTCCTATAATGCAATCTGACCGTAACTCCAAAAGTCGTCCTCATTTTCTCGCCTCTTTGCCTTTGCTCTTAAAAGTCCTTTCTTCTGAATTTTCTTTCCTCTCTCCTTTGCCGCACTCCCACTCATCTTAAGACTCAGTTAAGGTCGCATCTCTTCCTGAAAGCCCTCCAGGGCCTTCATGCTCTTAGGCTGAGTAAGGGACTCTCTTCTGCATACGTGCACACGGTGCCTTGTCACCCCTGAGATGTTGATCTGCACTCATCTTTTCATGTGTCCATCACCATTCATAAGAATGTGCTCTCTTGGGAGGCAGAGGATGGTTCTTTGTCATCTTGCATCCCCACTGCCAAACATAATTTCTGGCACAGGAATGTCACTCCGTAAACATTTACTGACTGCTTGACAAGAAGATTTAGCTATGCTCTTTAGTTCGAACAGGCTGCTAGGGGAGATAATCCCAACTTTCCAATTTAAAGGTAGAAATAGTGGTGAAAATTATTCTTCATTTAAAACAGGACATGGGTTAACCTCTGGGTTTGAACACATTTGATGTTTGAGATGGATCTGGGTTTGATAGGATAAAGAACTTCCTCAGAGCACAGAGACTTCTGAAACATGACACTCTACCAAGTTAACAAGAAAACCTTCACCCTCTGGGAGGGTCAAGGGGAAACATTGTAGGGGAAGCAAAGGCAGGTGTGGGTAGAGACTAACCTTCATTGAGAACTTTCTAAAGGCAGGTGCTCTTCGAGTTGCCTCATTTATCCTCACAACAGCCCTCTGAGGTTAGTCATTTGGTTCCATTTTACCAAGCCATCAACCAACATTTTAAGAAGGTTTGCAGCCTCCCCAAGGTCGCCTCTCCATAAGTGGGAAGGAGGGGGGTGGGTCTGATTCTCAGAGTGTTGCTCAGAGCCGCTTTCCAGCCCATGTTGGCTCATGCGTATGAAATTCTAAAGTTTTCTTTTATCTGCAAAATCTACTGAGTGACTCCAAAAACTAAATATAGAACAAACTGTCAGAGGAAGGCTGCGTCCTAAAATCTCATCTATCCCTCATCCATGCAGATTTGGCAGGAACAACTTCAAAAAGCCACCGAAGACAAGTTGGGTGAATATCTGAAATGCTTTCCCAGGTTGGGCCTCCTCGCGTGACAGCTGGTGGTGACCACTGCAGTTAATGGCTCAGCTGTGGGCTGAGTCCTGCACATGGCCCTTTTGAACTAGAGCTGGAAATTTCTGTCCAGAAGCAAGCGCTTGCCAGAAAGCACTGGACAGAAAAAGCCTGTGCTCTCATCGTGGCTTGGCATGAAATAGAATGTGGGAAAACTGATAAATGGCTCTTAGCCTGGCATCTCCACCCTCTCCTAGGGCAAGCCATGCCAGAATGAGGTATTATTCCAAAGGATGCAGGTACCCATTAGGAGGAAGGTATCTGAGAGAAAAATTTGGTCTGTACTCACCCCTGCCACGAGAGGGCCTAGTGGCATGGAGTGATCCTAGCTACCACAGAAAGAACATCCTCAGTATCAGGCTGCGTTGGGTGAGGAGACTCATTCTGGAGATTCAGGGTTCCCTTGGACCCTTTGAGTCTAGCTTGGGCCCTTCCCAGGTTCTTTGGGATTACAGATTACCAAGGTTAGATTAGGTATCAAGGTTTTCTCCTAATCTGGCTAGGAAATACCTGACATGATCATCTACAGTTATTTATTGAAGACCAATTATGTTTAAAATGGTATGTTAGATATTAAATATTTAAAACCATATAGGGTGGGCTTCCCTGGTGGTGCAGTGGTTGAGAGTCCGCCTGCTGATGCAGGGGACACGGGATCATGCCCTGGTCCGGGAGGATCCCACATGCCGTGGAGCGGCTGGGCCTGGGAGCCATGGCCGCTGAGCCTGCGCTCCGCAGGGGGAGAGGCCACAACAGTGAGAGGCCCACGTACCGCAAAAAAAAAAAAAAAACCATATAGGGTATTTCCCCGCCCTTCAGGAAGACAACCATTTCATTGGAGAAGAAAATAGGCAAATTAAAAATCAACATGAAATAAATAATTGACAAATAAATATTAAAGCTAGTATATATACAAATTTGGAAGGAGGAAGTCATTGTGGATTGATGCAATGGATTGGAGAAGCTTCAGGCCAGTGTTTCCCAATCCTGGGTACAGATTAGAATTACTGTGGTGTTTTAAAAAACACTCATGCCCTGGTCCCACCTCCCAGAACTTTTGAATTAATTGGTTTATTCTGGGTAAGATCATTGGTAATTTTTTTTTTTTTTTTTTTTGCCACACCAGATGGCATGTGGGATCCTAGCTCCCCGACCAGGGATTGAACTCGTGGCCCCTGCCTTGGAAGCCCAGAGTCTTATCCACTCACTGGAGATTCTCATGGAGGGCCATGGTTGGAGAACAATTCTTAGATGAGACTGTAAATTCCTTGACGTCAGGGACTATCTTGGTCACATTTGTTTGGTCATATCTACATCATCTTGAACAGTACCTTGCAATAGTAGGTGCTCAATAGATGTTGAGTTTAGCTGAAACTGGGTCTAGACCATGGCAATGGGTAGTGTTTATAGTAGAAGAATATGCATAGAGGAGGGAGTCTGAGCAGATGTGCAGAGTGGGAAATATGCAAGTTGTCAGGGGCAGTGGATCAGTTAGAAGGTAGATTTGACTATGAATGGAAGGTTCTATAGGAGAAGAGCAGCTCATTAAGAGGGAGTTGTACATTGACATTCAATTGTGGAAAGATTTGAATGTCAGAATTTAAATTTTATTCCACAGTCCAGGGAAATATGCAGTGGCTTGGAATTTATCAAGACTCTAAATCATAAGTGAACAGAGTAGCAAGTAAATAGTCATTTAGCTCCTTTAAGAAATTGCAGTCACTGACCAGGTCATAGAATTTTGCAGACTGGCCATTGGCAGTTGGTTGACTCAGATCACAGGAGGTTCTCATTAAAATTCTTAGTACCTGAAATAAGGAGGTCATGATCTGGTGTTTTCATCTGAGAGACTAGTTACTGTTATGTTAGGGATCAAAATGTTTAAACACTTATTGATTAACCCACTGGCTTCTGAGACAGGTGACTGCATGGGTCAAACCACACATGTGATCCCCTCTGTAGTGACTGGGTATCACATCTAGTTGCTACTTAACAAACCTGAAAAGAACAAATGATGCTTGTGGGGATGGAAACACATTTTTTGAGCTGGTTCTACTCTAAAAGCAATTTCATTAAGGGCTTGGTTTTTCAAAGTGTTAGTTTCAGACCTTTAGGGGAGAGGGAACTTATCCATGTTAATAGAACTCCACCAGGCTCTCCATCTGCCTTATCTTTATCACCCTTCATAAGTTCCAACAGACCAGCAGCAGGAAAAAGGGAGAAAAAAGTTTGCCAAATAATACATCATTGTTGGAAAGTTTAAATGCCCGAGTCATAGTCTAAGGAATACAGCTACACCTCTTGCAGCACAAATCCTCAAAAGCAGCCTGTGGCCAATGTCATTAACATGACCCAGCCCATCCCTGGAGAGACATCGGGAGAGAAGAGGGCAAGGGAGGGCTCTGTGAGGAAGTGGCTCTGTGAATCGGCGCTCTAGCTAGGAGCGTGCCTTAGGAGAGCACGGCAGTGGCAGAGCCCAGTGCATCCAAGGCAGCAGGGAGGAGAAGGAGAAGCTGAGGCAGAGAAGCCAGCTCCAGGAGGCAAATGCAGGAGCAAAATGAACACCAAGGCCAGGACTGGCTGACAGAGAGGGTCTGGGGAAGGGGTGTGGAAAGACGGCAGTGAACAGGCGAGACTCCTCACAGTGTACGAGTGCAGTGAACAAAAGGAAGCAAGTTTTCCATTCGCTCACCATTCCTCCAGTATGGCTACGCAGTCGCTTAATGCCTCCTTTGACATCAAACACTCGGGAAGGACTATTTACTTCCTCTCCCAGAGGGCTTGCTCGTGAAGGGAGAGGTATTCGTGTCCATGCCTCCTGCACAAGCACAATCTCTGGCACTTAGAGGGTACTCAGTTGATGCACGTTAAGTGAAAAATAGATTGACAGACTGAAGAAACGGATGATAAGATCTTAGCTTGGAAATAAACTTGTGTTCCAGCTAAGGTCTGGCGTGAATTAAACTTTATGAAAATCTCCTAGTTCATGGCTGGCACCCAAATTCTTCCTCTGCTTGCTGACTTTTCTAATATGTACCATTCCCAGGTGTGAGGGTAGAAATTTGGGAGGGACTAGAAACATCCAATTGGTTTAGAAGGGTGGTAGATTAAAGAAAATGATAATGAGGTATAGCTGAGAAAGGAGGGAGGCAGGGATGGGAGGGATTAATTTTGAACAACTTAAGTCTTTATGAGAAAGGTGCAAATTAGATGCAAAATGAAGAGGCAAAAACTAACATTAGTTGCTTGTTCTGTGCCAGGGGCTTTCCCTGCATTATCTCATATACTCCTCACAACAATACAGCAAGGCATGTAATGAAGCTCTGTTTAACAAATGTGGAAACTGGGGGCTCCAAGAGGTTAAGTAAATGACTGGGGGTCACAGAGCAGGCAAGGAAGGAAGCCAGGACCCCAACAGAATCTGTCCGGCCTCAACATCCTCCATGATGTCACTGGATGAAGGAGGGCAAACGCTGCTGTTACTAGGAGGGCAGAATGACTAAAAGTGTTCCACATTTTATAAATTACCACTAGGAAAGAAAGGTCAGTGGGAAGTGGGACATGGGGCTTGCAGAGATATATAAGCAAGTCCCTAGACAACAACTTACCTGAATATTTTATCAGAAGGTTGTTCTCCCAAAACCAGGTCAAAGCCTCGCTGAAATATTGTATAAGGCCAAGGCCTGAAAGGAGAAATGGCATGCAATTAAAGTCAACCAACAAACACTCCCTGAATGTCTACTCTGTGCCAGTTACCATCCCAGGTTCTGGAGACCCAAAGACAAAGAGGACACAGTCCCTCAAGAATCTCACTAAAGTGAGCTTACAAGACCTGGAATGCTGGAACCCAACCAAGAACAGGATCAATGCAAAAATCACTGACCCACTAGGAAAAGTGGAATTTAATAGACATGACAGCTGGAACTCTGTACAGAGTAAAATTATAATAATGTCCGTAAGATGTTATGGAGAAACCCAAACGAACTTTTTGGCCAACCCAATAGATTTAACAGACACTTAGCTTTGCTTCACTGAAGAAAGAGAAGCAGTATGATTTCTTGGAAAGATGAAGCCTCTGGAATCAGACAGTTCTGAGTTCCAACTCTGTTCTGCTGTTGAGCCAACTGTCTACCTTTGGGCAGATTATTTGCCTTGTTGAGTCTAATTTCATCACTTGTAAAAATAGATTTGCTAATAGCTGCTTCACAGACCACTGTGAAGATGAAGCAAACCTTTTAGGCGAACGTCACAGTTCATGTGGGGTCCTCAACATGCCCCCTTTCCCTCAAAGTGACATGAAGGTTCTGGGTCTTTGACAGCTTCCAGATGGTTTCAATCATTATAATGTCACTCATTCAATCAGAAACAACTGAAATGGTATTTTTGAATAAGACTTAAATACGGGTCTCTCTAGTGAGCATCTGGACGTCACATGTACTTGAAAGTAACAAATCTATTCCTTTTCAATAGTATATATCTCTTCACTAACCCAGATGGCCAACCTCAAAATTATTTACTCCTTCAAGCAAGACATATAAAGCCCGGCCTTGTGCAGGTACTAGATATTGTGCACATGGGGTGAACTGGGCCCTTGCTCTCATGGAACATACAGTCTCCAGTATAACCCAATCACACCAACCCAATAACCTAATTACTGAGGATTTTACTGTAGACATGCCTTTGGTTTTCAAGGACTACAAAAAGTCAGGAGAATAAATTGACATAATTATTTGGGACTAAATCTAATACTAGGAATTGACCCAGTGGTTGTCAATGAGGGTGGTGTCACCAATAGAGAGTATTTGGGGAAATTTAGGGCAGCTGCCCTTGAATGACACAATGATTGCAGGACATTACTGGCACTTAGAAGGCAGGTCTGGAAGGCAAGAATACAGCAGTGCTCAGAATAGCCCTGCACAACAAAAAAATTCCCCCGTGTCCCGCAAACTTCTGAATGTCTTGCTGCACATTTATGTAGAAAAAACCTGCTTATAATTATCTGAGCCTAGATGCTAACTCCATTTACACACAAGCAACAAAGCAGCTTGTACTGTTTTAATACAAGATGAATTGTCTAGGTGCATAACTACCATGTAAATTAAGAGAAGATTATACACTATTATTTAGGAATTTTACCAAGATTTGTTCATAAGTTTGGAAAATCACATCATTGTCTACAATGCTGCTCATGGTCTTTGAATCACCAATACAGCATGTCTGTTTCAGTCTAATTGCTCTTACATATATCGTGTATTGCATATTACTTTACATATTATATTTTGGTGAATCTACATTAGACGCAAATGTCTGTCAACTTTATTATCTCTTCCATTGTAATATTGCAGAAAATTTATACATTAAGATAGTTATATCATTATAAACTATATCTTAGCATTTCTCTTAATTACTATTAAGATATATATATATTTACTTGTGTGTATTTAGATTTTGTTATATATGAATTTCATTTAAGGATTATAAAAAAGGTTAAGTTTATTTGTCATAAAATAGGGTGTTGGGTCTGATAGGGTTGAGAACCACCAACTTAACCCAACCAGCTAACCAATTAACTACTTGAACGAGTTGGTAGTTCCAAGGGGAGGCCATTGGGACTCCTTAAGGGAGTGGCTGGGATGAATACATTTCTTTTCTATGCTCACTATTTATAAACACTTTATTCCTGGAATTCAATTTAGAAATACCCTGAGGCAACTAGCATTGGCTCCAAACAGTACCCAAACACTGTACTATGAATCACCCCTACATCAAATAAATAGCCCGTGTGTTTTTCATGTTTGTTCTGTTCTGGGGTTTGAATCTGATTTTTTTTTGCTGAACAGTGAGTGGTGGCTTGTGAGCAGCTAAAAAATATGTACTAATTCAAGAAAAAGACTAAAAATCAGGAGAAAAAAATATCTTGTCTGATCCTAGACACCTAGAGAGGGCAATAAAAAAAGAAAAGGGAGCTGCAACTTAATCTCTCTTTTGGGCAAAATGACATTTTATTTACTATCAGTTTAATAATTTTAAATAACACACGTTTTGCCTTCAAGTCATCTCTAGTACTCAAAATGGGTGCAATGTGTAATTAGAGGTAATTCTTGGTGTGGTTCCTCGGTTGTTTGAAAATATATCTTGAGGAACCAAATTTTAGGACAAGCGTTGATTACAATGTGAACAATTAACTGCATAGAATAACATAAATAAACCTGTATTCAGGCCATAGGTAGTGAATCGATAAGCCCAGAAACATTGATTAAGCAAGCACACGTTGACGTGTTGCTAGGTAGTCACGTCAAAGAGACTCCCTGCTCTCGAGAGGCCCGAGTGTTAAGAAAGGCAGCTCAGATGTGTGGTCTGGACTCTGCCCTGATCACTGACAGGCAGCAGGACCCAGTGGGTAGGACATGGGTTCTGGAGCCAGCCTGACTATTCGAATTCCAGCTTAGCTAGCAATTGCTGTGGGACCTTGGGCAAGTCCCTTGATCATTCTGTGTCCCCATTTCCTCATCTGTGAAATGAGGCTGAGGGTAATAATTTTATCTACCTGGCAAGGTTGTTATAAGAAGGAACTAGTTACTATGGTTAGAGTGTTCAGAACAGTGCCTGACATTCAGTAAGTGCCATGTAAGCATTTGTTAAATAAGTTAAATGTACTACTTGCCTGAACCCAATATAAATACTATCAAAAGGAGATTCCCAAATTTCTAATGAGGAAGAGGTGTCTTCCCCTAAGGTGCAAACACAATGCAACACCAGGCTTTAACTCCCATCGTAAATGTATCTGTGGCAGCTGGAGAGGAGCTAACAATGAGTGCGGGAAGACTCGCACCTCCCACCGGGGCCCACTTCACAGGACAGGGGCGCTGCAGGACTGACATGAAATGCAGAGAGAGGGGAAGAGCACATTGTGAAATGGCGAGGGAAGGTGGAGAGTCTTCGAACTGCTTCAGCAAAGGAGGAAAAAAGAATCGACTTATTTCCTTCCCACCAGTCAGGGATGATGTGTCAGGGAGATGGGGATTCTTATTTGATTTATTTAGCAAATATTTATGGAGGGCCTATTGTGTGTGAACTGTGATACTAGGCAACAGGAGCCGGGATAAAGAGATTCTTGCTGTCGAAGGAATCTACGGTCTTTCTGAAGAAACATACATATGCCAGACAAATAGCAGAGGATGAGTAAAAGGGAGGAGGAATGGTCTTGTTGGAGATAAGCTAAGTGGTCGTGGCAGCGGCAGATCACTCACCCTGGGCACCGGGAGGGCCGGGTGTTGGCGGCGCGTGGCAGCGTAGCAGAGGGGAGCTTGATGCAGGTGAGTGGAGAGGCCACAGGGGGCCACCTAGGAAAAGGCAGGGGCAAAGTGATGAAGAGCTGGACCTGAAAGTGCTGAAAATACTTGGAGCTGAGACCAACTGAAAGAGGAAGACGCCTCTGCATTAGGGCTTTCTGGGTGTGAGTCCAACTAAAAAAATTGAACTGGCCTCACCAAAAAGAGGCCCATTATTGAGGATATAGACCTATATCCAGGCTCAGATGGAAGCTGCCTTGGGGATGCCTGGCAACAGGGTCTAGATGCCCTTATAATTGTCCCTCTCCTCTCTTGGCTCTATGTCTCACTCTACAGGACCATTTTTTGAAAATGTCTTATGCACATGGTGGAGACTTGGCCTCCCACAGGCTCCAGCCGATGTCTTTACAGGCTCAGACCACAGAGAGACACTACCCCTCCTCATTAGGAAAAACTAATCTGTGGAAGAACTGCTTGATCTATCTTAGATCAGATGAGGAACCTGGACCAGTCTCTGGGACCAGGGAAGTAGAGGCATCTAAGTAGCTGGAACTCCCACTTGGTTTTCAGGACTAGAGTGGGGAGGAGGGTGAATGTCAAACGAAACAATCATTTCCACCTCAGCTTCCATCTGCTTGTGGTGGCAAGAGCGTGGCCTCCATCGGGAGGGGGTGGCATCACCGAGCAGACTGTGCCAATGTTAGTTTTGTGGAAAGACCACCCATCGAGGAGCCCAAGGAGGATAGTGTCAGGCCACATGCTGGGCAGGAGACTGCACACCGCAGTTGGAAGGAAACGTCAGTCTTTTGACTCCAACTTAGGTAACGTGGTCTTGAATATTCTCTGTCCTGCTCGGGCAACCCAGTCACATGTTGGTTTAGGAAAATTAGCAGCACCGGAAGTCAGAATAGAGCTTGTTTGTTTGTTAATACCTTCAGTCTGACAAATCAACACCCTGAAGATCTTCCTCCTGTGTGGGCAGCAGATGGCCTAGATTCAGGGGCCTCACGGGCCAGCACCGGAACCATCTGGGATCCATTGCCTCGAGCAGGGACATAATCTGTGCCACAGAGGAGCCCCCGTGTAACGGAAACACAGCAGCCAGCAGGACACACCTGCAAGTTGTGTATGCTCAGAGCTATTAGTAATCTCTTATTTGCCTTTTCTTTTCTGCCCGTCTCACACAATACCCTCAGTTTATGCAGAGTCTTCCTTAAGCACCGGCAATTTCTAAGCTTTCAGTTTCTCTCCTCAATTCTCGCTCCTCTTTCTCAAGACACATCAGCGGTCACAGTGTTGTTTCCTTTAGTTGTTGGGTTAGGCCAGAAGTTGGTTGTGGCCTTGACTTGAATTGATTTGACTGGTTGCTTGGGCATTCCTTCCACTGTGTAACCTAGACCCAATTGAGTGAGTGGACTCCTGCACAGCCAGCCTGATGGAATGATCCCTTCACACCGGCGCTCCCAGGGCAGAAAGGCACCACTTCTGCTCTGGACGAGAGTATTTTAAAATCTGCTTTTTGATTAAATGCTAGTCCCAGCTTTCCACCTAACAGTGGCACTTGGAAAGGGAACTCGGAAGTTTCTGGTCAGCATTGTCTGGTGATGGGCTTCCTTGTGGGGGACGTAAGACTTATCACCTGGGAGTGAGTTGAGAAGGAAGAGATACAGATGATAGACAGATGACAGATAGATAGATAGATGATAGACAGATAGACAGATAGATATAAAATAGGTGGGGGGATAGAGAGTGTGAGAGAGAATACATGTACCTATGTATGTATGTGAAGACACAGTTCAGTGTAGGGAGAGAATGTTTCAGCTGGAGGCAATGATGAAAAAGGCATTTCATGATGGGCTTTCGAAAACTAGGAGCTTCTTCTGAACTCATATATTCTTCCACCCATCGCTAAAGAGATCATTTTACAAATGAAAATAATTTGTCCATAGTTAAATGAAAGCACATCCTTTTAAGCTTGCTTCTGGCCACATTAGGCTAAGTTTCTGGTGGAAGCATGGTTCCCAAGTTCCCCCCCAGCTAGTCACAATACTTTGGGGTCCAGGTACAGGATGCCATATCCATGTGCAATGTGAGAGCTTTTGAGCAAATGTTCTTTTCTTAACTAGGTAAATGCATTTGCAAGGAGAGGGCGGTGACACAAAGAGAGAATAGAGTCTCATTTTTAAAAAGCTTCTGAAAAAAGGTAGTTTGAGAGATATACAGGAGAAAAGATAAAAGGAAAACTGGTAAAAATGACTTTTCCAGCTATGCAGTTGGCTGAAACACTCCACACCTCAATTTACCCTAATGATAAAATGAGGAGATTATTATGTGCTACTGTCTTCACAATCAGCACCAGTTCTGGGAGGAATAAGTCCTGGAATGGCTGATTCCTAGATTGTCTGGTAAACCTGTGGCTTTCTCAGAAGTTAAA
Organism: Aethalodelphis obliquidens; assembly: GCF_003676395.1. Classification (NCBI taxonomy): domain Eukaryota; kingdom Metazoa; phylum Chordata; class Mammalia; order Artiodactyla; family Delphinidae; genus Aethalodelphis; species Aethalodelphis obliquidens. The sequence goes on along the minus strand of NW_020837999.1, from coordinate 4,234,944 downwards.
TGATAAGAATAATGATGTCCACAGTTTCCACAGGACACTTTAGGGCCCGAAGGCCTTGGCAGACGTTGTTTCTTTACCTGGATTTTTTCCCTCTCATTTACTTATTTAATTTATACTGTTCGTTAATTCTGGACTAAAAATTACTTCCCAAAATAGACCTTCCCCTCCAGACTGGGTTACGTTCCCTTGTTATATAATGCACCCTGCACTTTCCTTTATAGAATCTATAACTAATATGCTGTATATTTAGTTAATATATTCCCTTCATCATATATAAAGGACTCTGTCATCATCTTTGCCATATCCTCGCTGTCCAGCATAGAACCATCACATGGCAGGTACTCAGGAAAGAACTAGACCACACTGCAAATGAGGTTGAGGGTTGGACAGATCTGGATTTGAGTCCTGGGTGAGGCAGTCCATTGCCTGGTAAGTCCCTCAATTTCTTTCAGTGTCTTCATCTATAAAATGTGGTTAAAATAGTACCTAGAGTTAAGCAAGCAGGTATATACTTTACACAGTGCCTGCCACACAGAACAAACTCAGCAAATATTAGTATTGTCCATTATAATTAACATTCCCATTTGGTAAATAGAAATGCATTTCTAACTTCACATTTTAAAACTAAATCGTGATGACAGGCTGTATTTTACAAACGTGTGTTATCTTTAAGCGTGTAAATCTCATGTAAAGAAAAGTTAAATATTGGTGTGATTTTATTCATTATTTACTGTCTATTAATAGGTAAACAAATTCATTTAGAAGTTTTTATGCAGAAAAGTAACATATTTGTCAGTAACTAGCAAAGCAGCCAGAATGTGACTATGGAGCCAGACTCAGTAGGTTTAAAACCTGGCTCTGCCACTTACTAACCCCATGTCCTTGGTTAAGGTCATTAATTCCTGCCATCAGACCATCCTATCCATTTCCTCCTTTTGCTCCAGTCAAGCCAACACCACCCCGCCCCCATCTACCCTCCACTGTTCAGAGCCTGGCTCACTTCATAATTTTTGGTGACTTCAGTAGCCACTAAGATGATCCTTTCAATTCTCAAACCACTCATTTCCTTGACTTTTCTCCTCAGATGATCCTGTCCCCACCCTCACTCCCATGCTCATAGACTAGATTACCAATATCTGCAACCCTTCCTTGGTCACAGTTTCAAGAATCCCAATATCTGACCGTCACCTCCTACCCTCCCAGTTCATTCCTCCTAAAGCCACAGAATATTTTCTATCCACCTGAGCCTTAAAATCCATTCATCCAACCACCGTTTCATCGACCCTCACCCACCTCACGCACCCGCTTCCCTCTTCACTCAAATTAAATTCTGTGATCCATTATTGTAATCACCCTTTCATGTAACCTCAACTCTCTTGCCCTTCATTGCTTCATTGTACTCGTCTGAAACACTCTGACACTGGTTAAACTCGATGACCCCGTGGCTCCATTTCTGTGTTTGCACACATGAATGCCACTGGCAACCACACCGATTGGTCTCCCTTTAAATCCGACACCACTGACCTCAAGTGGGCTCTGCATACTGCCTACCGGTCAGACTACATTTTCCTCGTCTGTTGTCTTTCCCACTCTCAAGATCATTATCTCATAGCTTCTTCTTTCTCCTCACACCTCCAACACCTCCTCCCCCATCCTTGCCCTCAGCTAATGATCTGCTTCCTACGTAATTGAGAAAACAGAGGCAGTCAGATTAAATGCTGTCCTCACAACATCCATCCTCCTACCTGCTCCTGTGCCCACTACTTGGCCCTCCTTCCAGTAATTAGGCCGGAACAGTTTGTGCTCCTGTCTGGAATACGTCCATTCTAACTCACACTTTGACAACTACAGGCAATGGGATATAAGGAGAGGAGCACTAGATGGAAGTTACAAGTTCAAATCCCCTTCTGCTATTATGACCTCAAGCAAGTAAGACTGCCCGAGAGCCTCTGTTTCTCCATATGCAGAATGGGAATCATGAGCTACAGCATACTCCACACAAACTTTACACTGTTGAACAAAGTGTGTATAAATAAATTTTAGATACTTCATAATCTTTGATTTTTCTTTTTTTTTTTGTTTTTTTTTTTTTTTTGGATATCTT
>NW_020837999.1:4209065-4227840 GCF_003676395.1 Aethalodelphis obliquidens | reverse complement strand
TCTTCTTTATCCATTCATCCGATGATGGACACTTAGGTTGTTTCCATCTCTGGGCTATTGTAAATAGAGCTGCAATGAACATTTTGGTACATGACTCTTTTTGAATTATGGTTTTCTCAGGGTATATGCCCAGTACTGGGATTGCTGGGTCATATGGTAGTTCTATTTGTAGCTTTTTAAGGAACCTCCATACTGTTCTCCACAGTGGCTGTATCAATTTACATTCCCACCAACAGTGTAAGAGGGTTCCCTTTTCTCCACACCCTCTCCAGCATTTATTGTTTCTAGATTTTTTGATGATAGCCATTCTGACTGGTGTGAGATGATATCTCATTGTAGTTTTGATTTCCATTTCTCTCATGATTAGTGATGTTGAGCATTCTCTCATGTGTTTGTTGGCACTCTGTATATCTTCTTTGGAGAAATGTCTATTTAGGTCTTCTGCCCATTTTTGGATTGGGTTGTTTGTTTGTTTGTTATTAAGCTGCATGAGCTGCTTATAAATTTTGGAGATCAATCCTTTGTCAGTTGCTTCATTTGCAAATATTTTCTCCCATTCTGAGGGTTGTCTTTTGGTCTTCTTTATGGTTTCCTTTGCTGCGCAAAAGCTTTTAAGTTTCATTAGGTCCCATTTGTTTACTCTTGTTTTTATTTCCATTACTCTAGGAGGTGGGTCAGAAAGAATCTTGCTGTGATTTATGTCATAGAGTGTTCTGCCTATGTTTTCCTCTAAGAGTTTGATAGTTTCTGGCCTTACATTTAGGTCTTTAATCCATTTTGAGCTTATTTTTGTGTATGGTGTTAGGGAGTGATCTAACTTCATACTTTTACATGTAGCTGTCCAGTTTTCCCAGCACCACTTATTGAATAGGCTGTCCTTTCTCCACGGTACATTTCTGCCTCCTTTGTCAAAGATAAGGTGACCATATGTGTGTGGGTTTATCTCTGGGCTTTCTACCCTGTTCCATTGATCTATCTTTCTGTTTTTGTGCCAGTACCATACCGTTTTGATAACTGTAGCTTTGTAGTATAGTCTGAAGTCTGGGAGCCTGACTCCTCCAGTTCCTTCTTTCGTTCTCAAGATTGCTTTGGCTATTCGGGGTCTTTTGTGTTTCCATACAAATTGCAAAATTTTTTGTTCTAGTTCTGTGAAAAATGCCAGTGGTAGTTTGATAGGGATTGCATTGAATCTATAGATTGCTTTCGGTAGTAGAGTCATTTTCACAATGTTGATTCTTCCAATCCAAGAACATGGTATATCTCTCCATCTATTTGTATCATCTTTAATTTCTTTCATCAGTGTCTTATAATTTTCTGCATACAGATCTTTTGTCTCCTTAGGTAGGTTTATTCCTAGATATTTTATTCTTTTTGTTGCAATGGTAAATGGGAGTGTTTTCTTGATTTCACTTTCAGATTTTTCATCATTAGTATATAGGAATGCCAGAGATTTCTGTGCATTAATTTTGTATCCTGCCACTTTACCAAATTCATTGATTAGCTCTAGTAGTTTTCTGGTAGCATCTTTAGGGTTCTCTATGTATAGGATCATGTCATCTGCAAATAGTGACAGCTTTACTTCTTCTTTTCCGATTTGGATTCCTTTTATTTCCTTTTCTTCTCTGATTGCTGTGGCTAAAACTTCCAAAACTATGTTGAATAAGAGTGGTGAGAGTGGGCAACCTTGTCTTGTTCCTGATCTTAGTGGAAATGCTTTCAGTTTTTCGCCATTGAGGATGATGTTTGCTGTGGGCTTGTCATATATGGCCTTTATTATGTTGAGGAAAGTTCCCTCTATGCCTACTTTCTGCAGGGTTTTTATCATAAATGGGTGTTGAATTTTGTCAAAAGCTTTCTCTGCATCTATTGAGATGATCATATGGTTTTTCTCCTTCAGTTTGTTAATATGGTTTATCACATTGATAGATTTGCGTATATTGAAGAATCCTTGCATTCCTGGAATAAACCCCACTTGATCATGGTGTATGATCCTTTTAATGTGCTGTTGGATTCTATTTGCTAGTATTTTGTTGAGGATTTTTGCATCTATGTTCATCAGTGATATTGGCCTGTAGTTTTCTTTCTTTGTGACATCCTTGTCTGGTTTTGGTATCAAGGTGATGGTGGCCTCGTAGAAGGAGTTTGGGAGTGTTCCTCCCTCTTCTATATTTTGGAAGAGTTTGAGAAGGATAGGTGTTAGCTCTTCTCTAAATGTTTGATAGAATTCGCCTGTGAAGCCATCTGGTCCTGGGCTTTTCTTTGTTGGAAGATTTTTAATCACAGTTTCAATTTCAGTGCTTGTGATTGGTCTGTTCATATTTTCTATTTCTTCCTGATTCAGTCTTGGCAGGTTGTGCATTTCTAAGAATTTGTCCATTTCTTCCAGATTGTCCATTTTATTGGCATAGAGTTGCTTGTAGTAATCTCTCATGATCTCTTTTATTTCTGCAGTGTCAGTTGTTACCTCTCCTTTTTCATTTCTAATTCTATTGATTTGAGTCTTCTCCCTTTTTTTCTTGATGAGTCTGGCTAGTGGTTTATCTATTTTGTTTATCTTCTCAAAGAACCAGCTTTTAGTTTTATTGATCTTTGCTATTGTTTCCTTCATTTCTTTTTCATTTATTTCTGATCTGATTTTTATGATTTCTTTCCTTCTGCTAGCTTTGGGGTTTTTTTGTTCTTCTTTCTCTAATTGCTTGAGGTGCAAGGTTAGGTTGTTTATTCGAGATGTTTCCTGCTTCTTAAGGTGGGCTTGTATTGCTATAAACTTCCCCCTTAGAACTGCTTTTGCTGCATCCCACAGGTTTTGGGTCGTTGTGTCTCCATTGTCATTTGTTTCTAGGTATTTTTTGATTTCCTCTTTGATTTCTTCAGTGATCACTTCATTATTAAGTAGTGTATTGTTTAGCCTCCATGTGTTTGTATTTTTTACAGATCTTTTCCTGTAATTGATATCTAGTCTCATGGCGTTGTGGTCAGAAAAGATACTTGATACAATTTCAATTTTCTTAAATTTACCAAGGCTTGATTTGTGACCCAAGATATGATCTATCCTGGAGAATGTTCCATGAGCACTTGAGAAAAATGTGTATTCTGTTGTTTTTGGATGGAATGTCCTATAAATATCAATTAACTCCATCTCGTTTAATGTATCATTTAAAGCTTGTGTTTCCTTATTTATTTTCATTTTGGATGATCTGTCCATTGGTGAAAGTGGGGTGTTAAAGTCCCCTACTATGAATGTGTTACTGTCGATTTCCCCTTTTATGGTTGTCAGTATTTGCCTTATGTATTGAGGTGCACCTATGTTGGGTGCATAAATATTTACAATTGTTATATCTTCCTCTTGGATCGATCCCTTGATCATTATGTAGTGTCCTTCTTTGTCTCTTCTAATAGTCTTTGTTTTAAAGTCTATTTTGTCTGATATGAGAATTGCTACTCCAGCTTTCTTTTGGTTTCCATTTGCATGAAATACCTTTTTCCATCCCCTTACTTTCAGTCTGTATGTGTCTCTAGGTCTGAAGTGGGTCTCTTGTAGACAGCAAATATATGGGTCTTGTTTTTGTATCCATTCAGCCAATCTGTGTCTTTTGGGGGGAGCATTTAGTCCATTTACATTTAAGGTAATTATCGATATGTGTGTTCCTATTCCCATTTTCTTAATTGTTTTGGGTTCGTTATTGTAGGTCCTTTCCTTCTTTTGTGTTTCTTGCCTAGAGAAGTTCCTTTAGCAGTTGTTGTAGAGCTGGTTTGGTGGTGCTGAACTCTCTCAGCTTTTGCTTGTCTGTAAAGGTTTTAATTTCTCCATCAAATCTGAATGAGATCCTTGCTGGGTAGAGTAATCTTGGTTGCAGGTTTTTCTCCTTCAACACTTTCAATATGTCCTGCCACTCCCTTCTGGCTTGCAGAGTTTCTGCTGAAAGATCAGCTGTTAACCTTATGGGGATTCCCTTGTGTGTTATTTGTTGTTTTTCCCTTGCTGCTTTTAATATGTTTTCTTTGTATTTAATTTTTGACAGTTTGATTAATATGTGTCTTGGCGTATTTCTCCTTGGATTTATCCTGTATGGGACTCTCTGTGCTTCCTGGACTTGATTAATGATTTCTTTTCCCATATTAGGGAAGTTTTCAACTATAATCTCTTCAAATATTTTCTCAGTCCCTTTCTTTTTCTCTTCTTCTTCTGGAACCCCTATAATTCGAATGTTGGTGCGTTTAATGTTGTCCCAGAGGTCTCTGAGACTGTCCTCAGTTCTTTTCATTCTTTTTTCTTTATTCTGCTCTGCAGTAGTTATTTCCACTATTTTATCTTCCAGGTCACTTATCCGTTCTTCTGCCTCAGTTATTCTGCTATTGATCCCATCTAGAGTACTTTTAATTTCATTTATTGTGTTGTTCATCGTTGCTTGCTTCATCTTTAGTTCTTCTAGGTCCTTGTTAACTGATTCTTGCAATTTGTCCATTCTATTGTCCATTCTATCTCCAAGATTTCGGATCAACCTTACTATCATTATTCTGAATTCTTTTTCAGGTAGACTGCCTATTTCCTCTTCATTTGTTAGGTCTGGTGGGTTTTTATCTTGCTCCTTCATCTGCTGTGTGTTTTTCTGTCTTTTCATTTTGCTTATCTTACTGTGTTTGGGGTCTCCTTTTTTGCAGGCTGAAGGTTCGTAGTTCCTGTTGTTTTTTGTGTCTGTCCCCAGTGGCTAAGGTTGGTTCAGTGGGTTGTGTAGGCTTCCTGGTGGAGGGTACTAGTGCCTGTGTTCTGGTGTATGAGGCTGGATCTTGTCTTTCTGGTGGGCAGGTCCACGTCTGGTGGTGTGTTTTGGGGTGTCTGTAGACTTACTATGATTTTGGGCAGCCTCTCTGCTAATGGGTGGGGTTGTGTTCCTGTCTTGCTAGTTGTTTGGCATAGGATGTCCAGCCCTGTAGCTTGCTGGTCGTTGAGTGAAGCTGGGTGCTGGCATTGAGATGGAGATCTCTCGGAGATTTTTGCTGTTTGATATTATGTGCAGCTGGGAGGCCTCTTGTGGACCAGTGTCCTGAAGTTGGCTCTCCCACCTCAGAGGCACAGCACTGAGTCCTGGCTGCAGCACCAAGAGCCTTTCATCCACAGGGCTCCTTAATTTGGGATGATTCGTTGTCCACAGATGCAGGGTATATCAAGTTGATTGTGGAGCTTTAATCCGCTGCTTCTGAGGCTGCTGGGAGAGATTTCCCTTTCTCTTCTTTGTTCTGACAGTTCCCAGGGGCTCAGCTTTGGATTTGGCCCCGCCTGTGCGTGTAGGTCGCCGGAGGGCGTCTGTTCTTTGCTCAGACAGGACGAGGTTAAAGGAGCCGCTGATTCGGAGGCTCTGGCTCACCCAGGCCGGGGGGTAGGGAGGGTCACGGAGTGCGGGGCGGGCCTGCAGTGGCAGAGGCCGGCGTGACGCTGCAGCCTGAGGCGCGCCGTGCGCTCTCCCGGGGAGCCGTCCCTGGATCCCGGGACCCTGGCAGTGGCGGGCTGCACAGGCTCCCCAGAAGGGCGTGTGGCTAGTGACCTGTGTTCGCACACAGGCCTCCTGGCAGCGGCAGCAGCGGCCTTAGCGTCCCATGTCCGTCTCTGGGCTCCGCACTCTTAGCCGCGGCTCGCGCCCGTCCCTGGAGCTCTCTCAAGCAGCGTTCTTAATCCCCTCTCCTCATGCACCAGGAAACAAAGATGGACGTAAAAGTCTCTTGCCTCTTCGGCAGGTCCAGACCCCTCCCCGGACTCTCTCCCGGCCAGCCGCGGCGCACCAGCGCCCTGCAGGCTGTGTTCACGCCGCCAACCTCAGTCCTCTCCCGGCGCTCCGACAAAAGCCGGAGCCTCAGCTCCCAGTCCCGCCCGCCCCGGCGGGCGAGCAGACAAGCCTCTCGGCTGGTGAGTGCCGGTCGGCCCGATCCTCTGCGCTGGAATCTGTCCGCTCTGCCCTCCGCACCCCTGTTGCTGTGCTCTCCTCCGCGGCTCCCAAGCTCCCCCACTCCGCCTCCCGAAGTCTCCACCCGCGAAGGGGCTTCCTAGTGTGTGGACACTTTTCCTCCCTCACAGCTCTCTCCCGCTGGTGCAGGACCCGTCCCTATCCTTTTGTCTCTGTTTAGTTTTTTCTTTTGCCCTAACCAGGTACGTGGGGGGTTCCTTGCCTTTTGGGAGGTCTGAGGTCTTCTGCCAGCGTTCAGTAGGTGTTCTGTAGGAGTTGTTCCACGCGTAGATGTATTTCTGGTGTATCTGTGGAGAGGAAGGTGATCTCCGCGTCTTACTCTTCTGCCATCTTCCCGGAAGTCCTCTGATTTTTCATTTTTTTAATCAACTTTATTTTTGCAGTTTTGCTCTATGTTTTGTGTATGCGTGCTTGTGTGTGTGCTTAACATGTTATCTCATTTAATGATAGAACACTGAAAAACTAACACAGTCCCTGTCTCTCTGTGGCTCAGTTTTCTCACCTATAAAATGGGATAATAATAGTACCCACCTTATCAACTACACAGGATTAAATGATCTAATATCTGCAAAAACTAATAACCTTGGATATAGTAAGTCCTGAATAAATTTGGTTGTTATTACACACATATTATCTGGAATGCTGGTTCTAAATCTTGAAAAGGGTTTTGCTCAAAGAAATTTTAGAAGTATATAAAATGATCTTGAAAATGACAGTAATAAACAAATGTTATAACTTTCCCCCCACAAGTTTGGAATTCAGGGATACAACCTTGGCCCCAAAAAGTGGCAATGAAGACAAATACACACATTATGATGGTTAATTTTATGTGTCAACTTGACTGGGCCACAGGGTCAGTCTAGATATTTGGTCAAACATTATTCTGGGTATGTCTGTGAGGGTGTTTGAATGAGATTAAGATTTAAATTGGTAGACTGAGTAAAGCAGATTGCCCTCCCTAATGTGGGTGGGTCACATTCAATCAGTTGAAGACCTGAATAGAATAAGAAGGCTCACCCTCCCCTGAGTAAGAGAGAATTCTTCCTGCCTGATGGTCTTCCAACTGAGACATCCACTTTTTCTGCCTTTGGACTCAAACTTAAACACTGACTTTTCTTGGGTCTTGAGCCTGCCGGCCTTCAAACTGGAGCTACATCATCAATTCTCCTGGGTCTCAGGCCTCTGGACTCATACCCAACTACACAGCTGGGTCTCCTGGGTCTCCTGATTGCTGACTGCAGATTTGGGGACTTGTCAGCTTCCATAATTGCATGAGCCAGTTCCTTAAAATACATCTTTCTTCATATTCTACATCCTATGGGTTTTGTTTCTCTGTAGAATGCTAATACACTTACATATACACGTGTACATACAAATACAGAATCCACACTTAACCTTTTTGTCAACACGAAGCATGTCATAGAATGAGAGCAGTGAGGAAGCATAGGCATGGACCCCAGTTAGGCAGGACCCACTGCTACCTTGATCCCTGTCACCTGTCTTATGGGCAGAAAGGATAAGCGCCTGCTTCAGTAGACTCAAGGGGCATCCTAGAAGGCACAGTCCATCTGTCCTCAGATGGGAAAGCTGGCCCAGGAACTTGCAGTTTCCCTGTATATTCTGGGATCAAGGATTATATAAAGCAGAAGGAAGAAATCTTGGGTGGGTCAGAAAAAGCTGGAAAGAGTAGCTGCCACTCACTGACCATGTTCCAGGCAGTCACATGCTCAGTGCCACACACACATTGGCACACCCTTTCACTACCACCTGGAGAGCCACACAGCTGTACAGTTATTATCCTCAGGTTGCAAAGGTAAACAAAGGTTCAGCATGGTTAAGTCAGTTGTCTAAGGTCACTCAACCAGCAAGGGCACTGGTGAGTGTTATCATGGATCACAGAGCCCATACTTTGCCCTACACCTTGCCTCCCTACACCTTGTATTAAAGTCACCTGTTTATCTGTCTTCCTCTTTAAATGTCCTTGCACTGACGTAGCTACTGAATCTACTTTATCCCTGCATCTCTCATAAGTGCTGTAGCGGAATGGTTCTCAAAGGCTGGGGTACGTTAGATTCACACCACACATGGGCACAATAGTTCTCAAACTTTAGTTGCTCTCATCCACCTATCTAGGGTGCGGCCAAGCATCAGTATTCTTTAAGTTAGGCAGCTGATTCTAAAGCTCACAATATGTTGAGAATTGCTGACCTAACATATGTCTACTCACACCCTCAGGCAATCTTTACGGATGAGTTCGGTCTTCTATACAATATGATTGCCATAAAAATGGAAATTACAATCTAGCCTAAGGATTCACTGGAACCCAGTTTTAAAATTTCTGAATAATAATGAGGGATGAAGCATACTGAGTTCCCTTCTGTCCCCTTTATTGATGAATTAAGATATCCCAGATTTCATTACAATTATGTAAGATGTGCATTTGTTTTTTTTATTGTCAGTCATTTTGATTTTAGTGGATCATTTTCATTAAAACAGTATTATACAGAATTGAGATTTTCATGTTTATAAATGCATCCACAGGTACAGATGCACCCCCACACATACATACATATATACAAACGAGTGTCTATGTACATGCCACACACACGCACACACACTCATTCACAAACACACACACTGCCATAGCTACTGCAACATGTCCTTTGGGGGCTGGGGGAGGGGTGGGCAGATGGCTGGTAGGACTCACAGTTACTCTCTGCCACCTCTCTTAACCCCGTGGCAGCTGCTGTGGACACTGAAAGCAGTTCCGCAGAACAGCCACTGACAGCAGGGTCCCTTGCAGACACCTCTGTGCCTTTAGTAGTTCATGTAAATCACCCCAGAAAAGCCTCACTGTGGCTCAGATTTTGTGGGTGGGCTCCGGAGTCACATCTCCCTTTGAGTCCAAGGTCTGGATTTGAGTTCCTTGCCAGCTGTGTGAAACTGACCAGATATTTAACCTTTCCAAGTCTCTCCCTCTTTTCCTGTGAAATGGTGATAATAATAACTGCCTGTTACTTACGGGACGACAGAAGAATAAATGAATGAATAAATACAGTTCCAGGACTATGACTGACACACAGTTGTTACTTTCTAAATGTAAGTTTCCATCCCCCATTTTTCTCTGGACTCTGCATCTAAAGGCTCAGTTGATTTTCACCCAGGGCTAATGCAGCCAGGGTCTCAAGTTCAATCCTCCTGAAAGCTTGTTAGTCTCACTTACTCCTGTCCATGGGCAAAGCCTGTACCAGGTATCCCTGGACACCCATCTTTGCTCACAAATGAACAGGACGCGAGCTTAGTGATGGATCTGTGCAAATCCATCCCTGCACAAGAAAAACAGCTCAACACCTATTCACTGCTGAGTGTGTCCTCCCCGTAAAAGGAGGGTGCAAACCTGGGACTCCCTCCTCCCCCACAGACGCACCCCCTCAATTCCGGCGAGAAGGTAGGAGAGTGAACAGTATTAACACAAGAGGTGAGTGACAGATGAGAGGCAGAGGATGTGCAGGAGAAGAGACAGCTTCCTCCATTTCTATGATTTTATGTGAGGGGAAATTGACAATGTAAATAGACCAGGGAACCAGGAGAGAATCACAATATCCACCAAGGACTTGTATTTAGTATGAGTGCTTTTACCCTTCCCCCAAAGTCCTTTCCTATCTACTAAGTTGTTTCCATTCAACATGTTATTTAGCAAGCTCACTATTAACTCAATCCCTCATTCATTTATTTATTTACTTGAAAAATATTATTGCACTGCTAAACACTGTCAAGGGACACAGAAATGATTAATACACATTCTCTGCCATCAAGGACTTCATTAACGTAGTGAGTCATTCCGCAAGCAGTTATTCTGCACCTCTGATGAGCCAGATGCAATGGAGAGTGCTGGGATACAGGGATGAAAGGCAGGTCCCTGTCTGGGACCATGGCCTAATGGCATAAGAATGATAAGTAAACAATTTGTGGCATTTGGTTTGTCAGTTTTTATGATAAAGCAAGTAAGAACCATTATTTATTGTACATTTACTAGTAGTCAATGAGTCAAGTGTTTTACATGTATTATTTTACTTAGTTCTCATAAAAACCCTGAGGCGTAGGCATTATAGTATTCCCATTTGATAGATGGGGAGAGTGAGGCTTAGGAAAGTTAACTAACACTTGGCAGAGTCCAAGCTCCAGCCTAGCACTCTCAGACGCCAAAGCCCTTGCCACGACCTCAGTGAGTATCATCCTCCCTGGTGCTGCAGAGGACAAAGGAGAGTCGCTGAGCTGCACTGGCTGGAAGGGTTAATGAGATGAGGACACATCTGAACTCCAAGGCAGAGATGAGGAGGTAGGATGGAAAAGGCTGAGTTTTAACTGTGAGCATCTGGCGAGATGTGGAGTAGGTAGCTAGACAAGCAGGGCTGGTATTTTAAAAAGAGGGAAGTACACAGGGAGAATGGGAGTGAAAACAGAGGCCATGGGAGGAGGAGAGATAGTAATAACGGGACGACTGATCAATCATTTACTATCCCCGTTTACCTCTATTTCACAGATAAGATCACTGAAGCTCAGAGAGGTTACATTGCCAAAAATGACACAGAAGATAGATGAAGTACGATCACGCATTCATTCACTCATTCATCCATTTATTCAGCACATATGTACTCAGCAGCCGGGACGGTCAAGTTCTGTGTTCTGGGGATACAGAGGTGAGCAAAAGCGAAGATGGTGAGAATCTGCGTCATGCGTTCGTACTAATGAATATACAATCATTAGTGATGTGAGTGCTCCGAAGAGAGGAGTGTGGTCCTTGGGTGTTTATGGTCAAGGAGAGCCTGTCTGAGAAGGGGCGGGTTAAGCCCTGGGTGAGGCGATCTTTAGCTACAAATCTGATTCTGTCATTCTCATCCTTTAAATTCCTGTCCTGCCCTCAAAGCTCCCCTGCGTGACCTGATCCCTGCCTACCTCCCCAACGTCATGCACAGCCTCTCTCCCTGCTTGCTGGGCCAGAGTCATGAGCCTGACAGCTCCTACAGGGGGCCAGGGCTTTTTGCTTCCCCAGGACCAACGAGGATATGCTAGCCCTACAAAGCCTTACTCCTCATCCTGATCCGGTCGGTGCTTTCTCATCTCTTAGTTTCAACTGAAACACAGCTTCAGAGACCTCGGATTTTAAGTTACCCACCTCCTCCCCTCACTTCAGTCACTCTTGGTTAGCCCTCTCTTTTCCTTCCCTGGACTTTTCACAACATGTAAGTACTTTGTGACGTGTTTGTTTTCTTGTTTGTTCTAGTATCTTCCTCATTAGAGTGTTTACCCCTTGAGGGCAGGAGCCCTGTGAGTCGTTTCCTCATGGTATCTGCAACTCTTGGCAGAACCCAACACACAGTAAACCCTCAAGAAAAAAACTTTAATGAATGATTTTGGTAATTATAAATAAGCAAGCATGTGGGGCGGGGGGGGACGGGAGGTGTGTGTCTGTGTGTGGAAGACAGGAATAGAAAGAGAGATAGCCAAGCTGAGTTTAAAGTTTCAAGGTAATAATTATAACATTAGCATCAAGTCTTCATGAAGAAATTAACTGACAATAAAAGCAAAGATAAAATATGTTGATATTTTCCTTATGAAATTTAGGTAGTGAAAGTAAATGAGAAAAACCATAGGGAGAGATAATAGGGTCAAGGGATCATTTGACATTTGAATAAGGGATAGAAGGTGTCTGGGTATAATAGTATATGCAAGAAAGAGTCATCTGGGGAGCAAGGCTGTCTAGAAAGTAAGAAGAGCTGGAATGATGAATTAAGGTGGGGAATTTAGCTTTGGCACTGAGAAGAACACATCCATTTCAAAGACAGGAGTGAGAGAGGGTAAAGACGAGGAGAGACTGAAAGTAAGATGGAAGGAAGGAAAGGGAGTCTGTGTCACACGGCTTAAGTTAGGGCTGAGGTTATGGGCTGAGGGCCAGGGGCCAGGACAGAACTGGGTACTTGAGGAGAGTGAAAAGGTTTCTGGCCCATGACAAGAGATGGGAAGGAAGATTGTGATGCTGCTGTGAGTCTCCGGTTGGAATTATAGAAAGAATACCCATGAGCAGGTTTCTACGGGATCTTCCCTAGCTCTAGCAAGCCCCAGAGCAGCAGAGAAGCAAATGGAAAGCTCTTATAAAGGTTGGAAGGGGCCAGGGAGAAGTGGCAGAAAATAAAAAGGACAAGGATTTGGGGGTGGCTAAGAATGTATTCTTATAAATGGCTTTGCATGGCATCCAGGCTGGCTGGAGCAAGGAAAGAGACAATGGATTTGATGGATTTTGAAACATGAAGTCAAAGAGTGAGGCAAACAGTGGGGAGGCTGCAGTGGGGCGAGGAGAAGCTGGGAGGCTGTGGCGAACTTCAGAGCTCAAAAGCTTCATGCCTGGATGCTTTTCAAATATAATGCCATCAAGGAGTGGCCTTGCTGGTAATCCCCTAACGTAGAGAAGAATTAGAAGAAACTGAGACGTCTGTTATAAGGACAATTAACATACATGTTTCCTTGTTCATGCAGTCAGCCAACAATTACTAAGGGTTTACTAGGTGTCAAATACCACACTCATCACTGGGGAAATGAAGTCAAGTAAGACACAGCCCTTTTCCAAAAGGACCCACGGCCTAATGAAAGAACCAGATAAATCAATGGATTATTATCATACTTGGTGATATGGGTGGAATTGTGTCCCCCACAAAAGTTATGTGAAAGCCCTAAGCCTCAGTTCTTCAAAATGTGACCTTATTTGGAAATCGGGTCCTTGCAGATGTAATTAGTTAACATGAGGTCATACTGGAGTAAAGTGGGTCCCTACTCCATTCAGATGGATGTTTTTATAAGAAGGAGACCCGGTGAAGACACAGACACACAGAGAGAACACCATGTAAAAGAGAGAGGCAGAGATTGGAGTGATGCAGTTGCACGTCAAGGAACATCTGTGGCTACTAGAAGCTGGAAGAGGCAAGCAAGGGATCTTCAGAGGGAGCGTGACCCTGCCAACACCTTGATTTCAGACTTGTGGCCTCCAGAACTATGAGACAATACATTGCTGCGGCTTTGAGCCACCCAGTTTGGGGCATTTTAGATGGCGGCCCTGGGAAACACACACACTTCTCTCAGTAAAATGTACTCAGTGGAGGGGTATTTGGGGTGTTATGGATCCACAGGGGAAAGGTATCCATACCTGGGGGCCAAAGAATGATTTGCAGAGAAGGTCCAATTTTGAAGGATCAGTATGAACTGATTTGACAAAAATGTGGGGAAATGCAGTCCACAGGGAGACAAAGTCCTGCCTTCAGTCACAGAGATTAGCACAGCAGGGGGATCTCTTCCCCTGGAGCCCAGCAGCCAGGAGACAAGCACTGGAGATGAGGCCAGAGGTCAGGGCAGAGCAGAGCCTGATAGGGAAGAATTTGGAATTTTATCCTGAAAGGTAACAGAGCGCTGCTGAAGGAATTTAAGCAGGAGAGGCAGGAAGAGTGGTTAGCAGCCTCGGGGAGTAATCCCCATGAGAAATGAGAAGCGCCAGAATGAAGGAAGCAGTCAGAGGAGAGGGGACAGTTCTCAGTGAGATTAAGAAAATAGAAATTTGGGCTTCCCTGGTGGCGCAGTGGTTGAGAATCTGCCTGCCAATGCAGGGGACATGGGTTCGAGCCCTGGTCTCAGAGGATCCCACATGCTGCGGAGCAACTGGGCCCGTGAGCCACAATTACTGACCCTGCGCGTCTGGAGCCTGTGCTCCGCAACAAAAGAGACCGCGATAGTGAGAGGCCCGCGCACCGCGATGAAGAGTGGCCCCCGCTTGCCGCAACTAGAGAAAGCCCTCGCAGAGAAACAAAGACCCAACACAGCCATAAATAAATAAATAATTAAATAATTTTAAAAAAAAGAAAAGAAAAGAAAATAGAAGTTAACAGGACACACAGAGTGATTGGGTGTGAGGATGAGGAAGAGAGAGGACGTGAGAATGAAACCCAGATTTCTGGCTTCAGCAGCCAGGAGGTGGCAGCTCCATTCACTGTGCTGGGGCACCTAAAAGAGGAAAAAGTTTAAATTAAGAGCTCAGTTTGGGATACACTGACTTTGAATTGTTCAAGCTGCGTAGGAATGAGGTCCTGAGAGGCCAAAAGATCTGTTCTGTTTTGCTGTGCCAAATAAAAAGAGTCTTGAGAAGTAGGAAGTTAGGAGGTAACTGGAAGGTCAGGTCAGCAGAAGGATGGAAGTGGCCTGAGTGCACAGAATTCAGTTTCAGTTGAACCTTGAACAGCGTGGGTGTTAGGGATGCTGACACTGTCCCCACTCCGGGCCCTCTGTATCTGTGGCTCCTCCGTGAGCTGCATCGTATAGTACCATGGTACCTACTATCGAAAAAAGTTGGGGTATAAATGGACTTGTGCAGTTCAAACCTATGTTGTTCAAGAGTCCACTGTATAAAAGGACGTATAGTGCCCCAAAGAAGTGTGAGGCAGAGTCTCTGCAAATTTCCTTCTCCAGGGGGCTGGCCAATGCACAGAAAAGTCCTGTAAGTTACATAGGGTTGGTTATTAATTGATTTCTGTGAGGAAGAAATAAAAGGAAGACAGAAAACAAGATTCCAAAACCTTTATCAACTGCACCTACTCTGGGAAGTAACGAAGGCCACGCAAACCTCAGGGTGAATACTTCAATGATCCCACTCAGTGATTGTTGATCAGCCTGCACCTAGCACAACAGTTGTTCTCAACCTTCAGTGTGCATCAGAACCCCCCGGCGGGCTCGCCAAAATGCGAACTGCTGAACCACGCCTCAGAGTTTCCGATTCAGTAGGGTGGGCTGTCTGGGGTTGGCTGGAGAATGCACATTTCTAACAAGTTCACAGGTGATACTGACGCTGCTGGTCTGGGAATCACATTTTGAAACCTTGTACTAGTGGTATGAACCCTCACTGGGCATCAGAATCACCTGGGAGCTTTTAAACTATACGGAGGCCAGGTTCAACCCCCTGAGATGTCTGATTTCATGGGTTAGATATGGGGCATGGCCATGGGTGTGTTTTAATAGACTCAACAAGATTCTAATGTGCAGCCTGGGTAAGAGAACAATAGTCCTGCTTTTTTCCTGACACAGAGGTAGACACCCAGGCACACAGAGTTAGAAGACCTGGCCCAGGACATAGGAGTTCATAGTCTAGAGGGAGAAGCATATACATGCACATTTTTATGTAATGTAAGAGAAGTGAGTAATGGAGGTTCAGAAAAGTACAAGGCAAAGCTGAGGGGAAGAAGGGGAAAGCCACAGAGTTGATGATTGAGGTGGGACTTGGAAAGGGAGACTGGAAAAGAGAAGAGGTTTGACTTTCCAGGTAGGCCACTGGGGAGGTGAAGGGCAGTGGTGATGCTGCAGTGGATGAAGTTGGATGGTGACTGAGGGGGCGTTCCAGTGCAGGAAGGGGAGAGCACCTAAGAATGTGGTTTGCTTGGATAATGTAAGTGGTTCAATGGGGCAGATGCACAAGGGCCACGGAAGTTAAAGCCTGGGATGAGGCTTTAACTGGGCTGGTAGGTGGCAGGTCAGGAAGCAGCACGCATGCCAGGCTGAGGCTCTGGGTCGTCCAGGGTCATGGGAAGCGTCCGAAGAACTCCCTGCAGTGGCCCTGGCTTTCTCACTGGGCTCCCTTGCTGGGCTCATAGTTACGGCCTCCCACTGAAAATCATGACAACTCCTCAAATTTTCTTGTTACTTTTCAAGTAAAAGACAGATAGGAAATAAAGCAATTCAGCTCCTCAGTCTAGTTAGACTCGCAGTAGATTTGGATCCCCTTTACTTACTTATGGACCTATTTTTCCCAAGTGTTCTTTTTCCCTGGTATATTTGTAAACACCATTTTTATTCCTCTTAATCCTTCTGGCAGCATTAACTCATTCTGTACTCACTGCCCTTATCTTTCCTATGAAAAATGTTCACAGACATCGTTAAAATTCAGATTTTTTTTTTTCTTTGCTGTTCTCTCTCAAAACTTTTTCTGATTTTGGGTTTGAGGATGTTTTCTCTCACAGACCAGGTTTGCTGAAGGCAACTCACTCATCAGCTCAAGACACGTTCTCTGCCTTTTGCACCTCAGTGCCCTTGTGCTGCACACACGGGCCTCTTTCTCTCTCTCTCAAAGCCTTCAAAGTATTCACTCTGACCTTGGCCTTGGGCATTGTGGTCAAGCAGCCTCAGGCCTCTGGACTCGCAAAAGGTTTCAGATCCCCATGGCTGTCCCTCCTGCATCTCCCACCAGCCTCAAATGCACTCCTACAAATGACAGCTGCTGGGCCTGCCACACTCAGACTGGGCTGCTGTAGAATGTTCCAGCTGGAACCTAATCCAAACTGTCAAGCCCACTGCAAGTGGAGACTTCAGGAAGTCCGGTGATTGTAAGGGCCCAGTCAGAGGCCAGATAGGGAAAGACAACAGCAGAGGCTGTCCTCCTTACTCATTGATACCGTGAAAGCTCTGCTATTTCTTGACTCTTTTAGCATTCTCCAAGATGGGGCCTTTATTCTCCCTCCACACTGCCGGTCCAGGTGCCAGGAACAAAGGCCAGGCTCAGTGATTGCTCCGTGCAGGCAGCAAGGAGAAAGGAGTGTTCGAAAGTGCCCTTCTGCAGTGTTTGGCATTTGATTTCCTCTCCCTGCAATTTAAGTGATGGGGGATGGTCAACACTGCTCTGGGGAGAAGGAAATGGGAGGACTTCACCTCCATTAAAACCATCCAGAAATGAAAATCATTGCCTGGTAGGTGGTGAGGTCACCATCACACTGAAGACCGAGAGGCCAGATCCTTTGGGAAATGTTGTCGAGATGATTACAGCCTCCAGGGAAAGGCTGGGCTTGAGAAGATCATAAACTCACAGGACTTTGAGACCACATCCCTCACTGCAAAGCCACTGCCATGCGTCCACTGAGCCATTGTGAGCCTCGGCTCCCAAATTTCAGAGATTTCAGAGGATTTTGAGATGGTGTTAAGCATTCAACATTTTTCTTATTTGAATTAAAATCTGCTTCCTTCTCATCTGTACCTGTTAGTCTTGGGTCTGCCTTGCTGGGGCAAAACAGCACCAGTCTAACTTTCTTGCTGCAGCTGTCACCATGTCCTCCCTTCGCTTCTCCTGCTCTAGACTGAACACCTCTGGGCGCTTTACCCAGCCTACCAACTGGCTGACCAGCCTCTGGTCACTCTCATCTGACACTGTTTAGGTTGTCACTGAGCTGCCTAGACCTAAACCTTGAAATCTATGATTGACCAAACCAGGGTACCATAGAGCAGGATTCACACATGCTCCACCCACCCCTAACACTTGCCTGGACACCCTGATCCCACTGACTGTGCAAAACCACCTTGACATGGCGCAGGTGAGAGCTCTCACTCCCCGTGAGTTTGGCACCTGGGGCAGATGCCGATGAGGACACCCACATTCCACCACTATGCCACTGCTGCTGAGGATGCTCTGGGGCGCCACCCATATGCTGCTTCTTTCAGGACCCAGGCACTCATGCCCTAGGCACGCGAGTGTGGCTGCAGATGGACCTCACCGGACACCCTCTCTGGGAAGCTGCTTTGCCTAATGTAGGCCTCCCTCTTCAGGGCAGCCCACATCCAGTGACCGGTTCGTGTGGAGGGGGCAAAGCCCCGATCCCCTTGCCTCAATTTGGGACACCTCTGAAGGGCCGTCCCAGCTCCAGAGTTTCCCTGGGACGGGCCGAGGCCTCCGTTGTCACTGCCAGGCAGATGACTTTCTCCCTCTGCCCAATCCGCTTCTCTCACTGCCTCCCTCTGAGTTGCTGTTCCCGAGGAGAACTCCCCCAGCCTGCAAATCCTGCCCCGGAGTCTGCATGGGGGAAAGCTGACCTGCTACAGGCTGCATACCCCTCCCCTCCACCCGGGCCTCAAGTCCAGCTTTCAGGCACTGGTGAGAAAGGACCTTTGTGCCCTCACCTTCTGTAAGGTCTCATCTTCTGCCTCAAGTCTAGGGACTTTGGTGCTCTGACCACCTGTCCAGCCGAGAGAAATCACCTGTTCACCATGCACAACAGGCCCTCTCTCACTTTCCCCTCTGAGGGGTAAAACAAGGCCTAGATAGCATGAAAAGTGACTTTTCCTGGGGCAAGGACATCTCAGAAAGCAAGACCCAGAGCCCCCCTCCATCATCCTGCAGAATCCTGTCCGCTTTCCCCACTGTTCTGCAGCGCTGCTCCACCCTGGGCTGCCCTGCTGCCCCTGCTTCCTCATGCTTCTCTCCTCACACCCCGTCCTCATTTCCCCCATGCCCAGTTCTCAAGATCACTGCAGCCTCTTGCTTCTGCTGTGTGTTCCTGCTCTTGACCGTCACACACCCCTGATACACTGGCAGTTATAAAGGAACTGTAGCTGATCTACCAAGGAGTCTGGCCTGGATGGAGAGGATGAGAAGGCCCTTAGGCCATTAGGATGGCAGGATCCTGCTTTCATTATTGCCCTGTGCTGCTTGTTGATATCAGGCAGCTCCCTGGGACCCAGGGAGCCCAAAGCCAAGGAAGCAACTTGTGAGCGTTGATTTCTTCCTTGCACCTCATTCCTCTGCCCAAAGTTCCACGTGCCAAGAAACCCTCTATCTGGACAGGTACTGACCACTCATCCACCCACCTGTCCTGTTGGGGTACAGTATTCAACCCCTGTCCTCCATTAGCTGGGCTAATTTACTTCCATACTGCTATCTTGAGACCTAGCTATTTTATTGCCACCCTCACTCCAACACACACACACACACACACACACACACACACACACACACACACACA
>NW_020837999.1:4198803-4209055 GCF_003676395.1 Aethalodelphis obliquidens | reverse complement strand
CACACACACACACACACACACACACACACACACACACACACACACACGGTATTTTTTTTTTTCTTTCCACGTAGGTCATCTTCTAAATAAAAGAGGATCTACCATGCCTGAGGGAGACAGCATTTTCTGTTCTCACTGCAGAGGTGGACGACCCAACACTCACCTGGAATCCCTGATACACTCAGCCCGTGAGCAGAGAGTATTGGATGGCAAATTCCAGAGGCAGCAGTGGAGATCTGGTTCCCAGCACTGCCTCTGAAGCTGATGCTCAAACTTGCCCTTTTGTCCCTAGAAGGACTGTCTTCTTTTATACACGGCTTCCAGCTTATTTCATTTTCCCAGACTCATCTCCCACCCATTTGTCTTCACAATGTCTGCACTCTCCATAGACAGAATAACCAGGAAGATGACAGAACAGTTGCTAGGTACAAACAAGAAATAAAGACGATGCCGAACCACAGGAAAGGTGTTGTAATCACTTCCTAAGAGTGAACACGAATGCACTACTTTAAAAATGTGGTAGAATGATGAACAATATTAACACCCAGACAAAGGCAACCATGGCCATTTTGACAATTCAAACCATGTGTATCATGCCTGACTCAGGGACATTTCTATGTGTGCAGTGTAGGGTGGCGGGGAGAAGAGGGTAGCTGGGGGTAACACCTTAAAGGTGCAGAGATACCTGAAGAGATGCCCCAGCTGCCTGAGGTTAGAGTGAAATAAAAATAGTTTGGAAGTGGGGAGAAGGCAATAGTTCAAAATGCCTATTTTCTAACCAATTCCATGTCCATCAGGCTATCAGGACAGATCCATTATTTTTTGTGTCACTCAGTATAGTCTCATGGTTAAGCACGTGAATTCAGGAGCCAGACCACCTGAGTTCAAAACTGGCTTGCCACTTATTAGCTGGGTGACCTTGAAAAAAATCACTTTACTCTCATCTAATTTCCTCATATGTAAAACGATAGTAACTATATTCCCCCTACAAGAGACTAATGATAAAATAGTACCCACCTCACAGGATTGTTGAAAAGATTAAATGAATTAATACACGGAAAGTACTTATAGTGGCAGGCACACGGCAAGCACAATGTAAGGGTTTGCTGTAACTATCATCATCATCCTTACCTGTTGTAACTACCTGTTAAATTGTCTCCAATACTGCTGGCTTCACCATAATCTAATAGGGGGAGGTGTTGACCCCTTTCCTGACTGGGTAATGTCCGGAGACAATTTTGATCGTCACATCTGGGGTAAGGGTGCTACGTGTATGTAGTAGGTGGAGGTCAGAGATATTATTAAACATCCTGCAACACACAGGACAGCCCCCTGGCAACAAGGAATTATCCGGTCCCAAACATCAACAGTGCTGAGGTTGAGAAACCCTGATCTAATGCAGGAATAATCAAACATATTCTGTGGAGGGCCAGACAGTATATATTTTTGGCTTTGCAGCCATATGGTCCCTGTTATAACTACTCAACTCTGCCTTTGTAGCAGGAAAGCAGCCATGGACAATACACAAACAAATGAGTACCACTGCGTTCCAATAAAACTTTATTTACAAAAACAGGTGGCAGGCCAGCTTTGGCTTGAGGGCAGTTGTTTGCAGGTCCCTGAGCTAATGCCTGTCGTGCCTTCCTGAAATACCATCTTCATCACCCCCTCCCTTACTCAAAATACACTCTACCAGCTTCCCATTTCCTCCAGGTAAAACCCAGATTCCTTGTTGGGAATTCAAAGCCCCTGGCCACTGCCTTACTTTCCCCACGTATCCTCCATGCCTCTCCTATCAGGTTCCACAGCCCCATCACACCCACTATTTCCTGAACAGGCCAAGTGCTTTTCCCCCTCCTCCCCTGGACTCTGCCCATGGTCCCTTCCCCACCATGCACATCCTCTAATTCCTGGGCTCTTTCCTTCTCTTCCTCCCAAAAGGTGAGCCTAATGGCATTGAGAGCAGTGAGCAAGGATATTAGAGATTGTCAAAGTCTATGGATTGTCCAAGAGTAAGGCAAAAGCTTTGGGAGTAGAAAGGAACCACTGCGTTTGAGAGGCATATCTGAGAAGAGCAAAGAGGATTTGGTGGCTAACAGGGTGTGTGTGAACGGGAGAAAGGAGAGGTAATTGTGGGGGATTTAGGGGGAGAATGGCCCCCAAGTTTCTCGTCTGGGAGACTGATTGATGGATGATGCTATTTACCCAGGCCCAAAACTGTGGGAGTTGGAGCCAGGTATCAGGGTGGGAATGGGTTTCGTGTTCAATTCTGGACAAGTTAATTTGAGATACTTGTAGGAAATCCATGAGCAAATATCCAGAAAACAGTTGGAAATGGAGGCCTGAAACCAAGAAGAGAGATTCGGGCAGGAGAGACAGATTTGGAAAACACAAGCACATAGATCATGTTTGAGATACTGGGAGAGGGAGGATCACCCAGGGTAAAAGGACAGATGATCTAGTAACAGAAGGGAACCAAGGACCCTGCCAACACCTCTTCCTGGAGGTTTTGGCTTCCCTTTCAGATGCTTAAATGTTTGACCTTTGTCCACGACAGTTTTAATGTGGGGAGAGCTGAAGGCCAAGGTTTCACTTCAGGTTATTTGCAAATTAATAGACATGAAAAGAAAATGAACTCTCATCCTTAGGTATAGTAACAAAGCAATTTCCAAATTAATTCCCTACTCCTTCAAAATAACTTGGTTCTGGGCTTCCCTGGTGGCGCAGTGGTTGGGAGTCCGCCTGCCGATGCAGGGGACGCGGGTTCGTGCCCCGGTCCGGGAAGATCCCACATGCCGCGGAGCGGCTGGGTCCGTGAGCCATGGCTGCTGAGCCTGCGCGTCCGGAGCCTGTGCTCCGCAACGGGAGAGGCCACAACAGTGAGAGGCCCGCATACAGCAAAAAAAAAAAAAAAAAAAGCTTGGTCTGGATATAAGCCTATATTCTCTCCAAACCTAAATGTTTTTGAGAGTCTCCAACTGATGTTACTTCTACCCATGGCTGTGAAGCTGGGAGGCAGCATCTATTCCTTGAAGGGACCTAAGAATCAGTCCCATTTGCCTCTCTGCACTCTTCAAAGATATTCTGGTTTAAAGATTGTGGAAAATTTCCAGAGCTGTAGTTGATACTGATATGTATATTTATATGCCTGGCACCTAGTACCGGGTCATGGCCCTAAGCGCAAGGACAAGAGGAATGTCACTGATGAAGGAAATCAAGATGCAGCATGAAGATGTAGAGCCCAGATGCAACTCAGTGTTTACACAAATACACACATTCTTTTGTTTGTTCAGATGAGGCCAAAATGATTGATTTCATGTGTAAGGAACATTGGCTGGGATAGCTCCTCTTTTGTTAAAATTGCAAGGCTCTGAACAATGGGATTAGCATCATGTCTAAGCGTCTGCTATGTCTACAATTATTTGCGTTGACACTTCACCAACAGAGAGGTCTTAAGCACTTAATATGCTGAAACCCAGGGGTAAGAAGGGGTATGCCTCTGATTTTGACTTTGCCCTGGCCCTCTGCGGAATTGGATTTGGGGAAGTAAAGCAGATTTGCCACTATTTTACTCACATAGAGTTTTAAGTGTGATGGGGGAAAAACACTTTGACAAGAAGGTTCCTTTTGATCTCTAGGATTTGTGTTACCTTCTGATTGACTCCAGGTTTAGGCATTCAATTCATTCTTATTTAGCAACTTTTCATCCAGCTGTCAAAGGCATTAGACCTAATCACTGCCACTCTCTTTAGAGAACAGTAACCTCTGCCAAGGAGATATTTTTTTCTCCTTTTCAATGGTGGGAAAAGAGCCAATTAAGCTTCAGCCTGCAGAGGTACAATGGCCTCACGCACAAAACAAAAACCTAGCAACTCCATTAAACTTTTGCATTTGTTTCCTTAGAAAAATGAAATGGGGAAGATGATGTCAGCCACTCTGGGTCTCCGAGGTGCACTTTCTTTTTCTAAATCAAGGATGTGGGTGACCCCTTCCCTCCTGTTTATTTCTTCTCCCTTCCTGCAGAGCACAGGGAGAGGAGGAAGAAGAGAAAAGGAGAGAAGAGATTAGCCAGGACCATGATTTTTGCCAGTAATGGAGGAATAATGGCTCATTCCAGGAAGACAGAGAAAATGGGCTAAATTAGAAAACATTTCACAATGCCGGCCTCAGTATCAAGTTGAGCCAAACTCAGTCCAGCACAGCAATTTCCCACCTCCCAACTGTGTCTGCTTGTGCTCACAGCTCCAATTATATCAGCCTGAATGATTCTCCTAAAACTACTACTTCTCTTGTCCTCCTTCCCCTGCCCCCATCCTGAGCTCTCTCTGGCTCCACAAAGGGAGTTTTAACTGTCAGTGGATTCGGGCGTCAGCCCCTCCTTCAGCTTTCTTGAGCTGCCTCTCTCTCCTCCAGCTTCTTTATTAAAAATGCTAATACTACCATTTTCTGCCTGGATTTCCAAAAAATGCAGTAAAAAGGATCTGAGGCTGGGAGGGAACAGGAACAGAGATGATCTGAACCAAGGAGGGGCTTTTTATCTGGCTGTCCCTCAGCTGATGCTCAGAGCCCAGAAAGCAGTGAAGGCGCAGCAGGGGGAGGGAGAAGAGGAGGCACTTTTTTTCCTTTTAAAATTAAAATTCCCTTAAAAGAGAAAATGCTGTCTTGTAACTTTGGCACGGACTTTCAGCTTTTGTTCTCTTTGTCAGAGTGGCAAATTCATTTCCTATTTTGGAAGAAGAGACGGGAAGAGCAATGGCCTGGAAACCTGGAATGTGCCAGGTACCAGAGAAAGACGAGGTGGAAGATGGGCAGGGGGAGAATAACCAGAGAGGACAAAAAGCAAATCAAAAGTGACTCTGAGGATGAGGGGGCAAAAAGAAGTAAAAGAAAAAAAGAAATATGGAAAGAAGTGCGTGGAATGGCTGGAAATGAACAGGAAGGGAAAATATAGAAAGGGTAAAGAACACAGTAGAAGACACATGAAAAACTACAGCTGTTAAAGAATCATAAAAATTGCCAATAGGAAAGACTATCTAGATAATCCCTGGGGGTCAGTGTAATCGTCCCCTCGGGCATTTTCCACAAGGTTTACATAAATCAGGCAACAGAGCCTTCCTCTCTCTCCTCCTCACACCAGCTAATAAGTATAAGCATCATATCTTCAGCCTAAATTTTTCTTTCTCCTTCTCACCCATTTCCTAGTTATGTCTCCTGAATAACTTCTCTGCCCTTTTCTGTAACATTTATACCACTTATATATTAATAGATGATGCCACATCCCATTTATGTTTGCTTAACGTAAATCATAACATTGCATGATCATTCTTTTGCTCTCTCCCTGTAGGCCAAACGCTTTGCCGCCTAATGAATCTCAGTACTGTTCCCCAAAGTCCCTCATTTCTCTGTGCTTTAGGGAAATAAAGCATCTTCAACGTTTCGGTCATGAAAACTGGAGAAGGATAATGGGTGGTTGTCCAAAGCTGGGAAGAGAGAGGAAATACGCAGAAGAGTCAGGAGACCAGATCCCCAGACTGAATTCTATCACTAATCCATTGTGTGATTGGGCCAGACTGCGAGTTGGGCTGGATTCCTGTCGAAGGCTGTTTTAGTTTGGACAGTCTAAGATCTAATCTTCAATAACTCTGTAGTAGAGCAACTTTGTGGAGGCACATGGGCTTCAGAATCTGGCAGTGTTGGGTTCAGATCTGCTCCACTGCTTACAAGCCATTTGACCTTGTAGTAATTTACTTGATTCTTCTGACCCTTAGTGTCCTCAGAGGTAAACTTGAGAAAATATTGCCAACCTTACTGGGGACCTTACTGTACGAAGTAAACAGAAGTTCCCAAACTTGCCCAACTCATAGCACCCAAAGTGACTCCCCTAAGTCCAAAGAAAGATCTACTAGTTTCATTTATTAGTGGTCAGGTCCAAACAACTTAGTAAGTATTCACATCCTAACAACTTAGTAGTCATTTGAAAAAAACAATACCCATAAAATTGAAATACTTTGTGTGGTCTCTGTCGGATATCCCTGTGTTTCCCTTGACAACTTAAAATATCTCACAGCTCCCCTGTAAGATTGCTGTGGTGCCCCAAATTCTTCAGGGTGTAGTTGGGGAATCAGGAAAGTTAAGCGTAAGTAAAGTTACAGTAAGCACAGAGTAGGGACTCAACAAATGGCAGCTACTCTGCTACCAACTGCAACATTCCTTTAGCATCTAAACTGGACCTAGGAATGTGAATTGAAGTTGATCTCATTCAGATTCATTGCTTCCTCATGTGTTAAATATAGGTCTGGAAGAGCTGGAAGAAAATGGGAGAAGTGAATTCTTGGGTTGAATACTGCATTTAAGAAAAAAACATATACCTTGAACATTGTGAAAGAGAGTTACAAAGATGACCTTGGAGAATGAGAATTCTACTTCCAAACTCATTAAGGACCCCAACTTGGACCCAGTGGCTCCTGAAATGAAAAGTCTAGACGAGGATCAGAAATGATCCTTCTCAACTGTCTAGAATGAAATGACAAAAGAAACTCGTGTCTCCCTTCTCTTTCCAGTGAGATTTGGCATCTCTTCTAAGATGATCTTGGTTGCAGTCCCTATCATCGGGTATTACTTTGGGGATGGATACAGGAGTAGACAGACACTCAGAAGGTCAAGAAAAATTCCTGTTACTCTCTCCTCTCAGAAAGTGATTACAGTGGAACTATCAACCATCTGGCACTATTTGTTCATCGATGCTGTCATTGATTTAATGTCTATTGAGCACTTACTGTGTGACTAAGAGGGCCTGGTGTCACAAACACAAAAAAGACAAGACAAAAAAGGTACAGCCTCTGTCCTTAAGGAGTTTCCCAGACCAGGGGTTATACTGAATTGAGCTCTTATTTGGCTATCTGCTGGTGCTGTTGAATCTCAAGGAAGAATCTTTTAAATCTACTATAGCAGAGAAGAGGAGCAGAACAAAAGCAAGTGTTTGGGGAAGGCTTTTTGGAATAGAAATTGGAGGTAAATAGGGGCAGGATAGTATTTACCCTTAACCCTCCCATCCCCCCCAAATAAATCAAACTAAAAAAAAAACCATAAAAAAGCTAGTAACTCAGGGCTTCCCTGGTGGCGCAGTGGTTGAGAATCTGCCTGCCAATGCAGGGGACACGGGTTCGAGCCCTGGTCTGGGAAGATCCTACATGCCGCTGAGCAACTAGGCCCGTGAGCCACAACTACTGAGCCTGCACGTCTGGAGCTTGTGCTCCACAACAAGAGAGGCCGCGACAGTGAGAGGCCCGCGCACCGCGATGAAGAATGGCCCCCGCTTGCCACAACTAGAGAAAGTCCTCGCACAGAAACGAAGACCCAACACAGCAAAAATAAATTAATTAATTAATAAACTCCTACCCGCAACATCTTCTTAAAAAAAAAGAATTGTACAAGCCGTTTGTCAACATGGATTTTTTTTTTCTTTTTTTTTTTGTTACGGTACGCGGGCCTCTCACTGCTGTGGCCTCTCCCGTTGCGGAGCGCAGGCTCCGGACACGCAGGCTCAGCGGCCATGGCTCACGGGCCCAGCCGCTCTGTGGCATATGGGATCTTCCTGGATCGGGGCACGAACCCGTGTCCCCTGCATCGGCAGGTGGACTCTCAACTACTGCACCACCAGGGAAGCCCTGTCAACATGGCTTTTAAAAAAAAAAAGAAAAAGCTAGTAACTCTCCCAGGAACACTCTCCTCTTAGAAAAGCACCTGCTATAAAATCTGGCTACATCCATCTCACCAGCACACACCTAGGCCTAACCTAGGTCACTGGGGACCCCGTTAGCTTGACTTCTTTTCATGGTGCTAGTCATCATCCCACTTGTGTACTAATGCTCTGGTTATCAGTCAGACCATTTCAGGACTACTCTATTTTCCTCTACTGGACCTAAGTCATTCGTCAGGATGCTTCCTTTTCATTCTTCTATTCATCTCGACTCATTCATTCATTCAACAGACTGTATTTCTAGTCAGCCTCCAATTTTCCTATATTTAAATCTTTCGTATCCTGTGCTTCCTGCACATTATGCATTGACCTATGCTGAATGCAAATGTTCATCATAATTCTGACAGAGAATCCTCACTTCCTCACTTGAGGCTGACCCCTGTCAGAGCCTCACCTGGCTGGTAACAAGTGTGAGTGTGCGTGCGTGTGTGTGTGAGGGCGGTGGAAGCATAGGTTCCATACATTCTAATATTGTAGATTTTGAAGTTAACATCCCTGTCCATGAAAACCAGCAGATTGGAAAGAACCAGCAGATAAATTCTTCTCCATTCCTGCCTATCCTCTACCCCCATGGCCTGTTCAGAGGTATAGATTTCCATAACGCTTATCTATGCTACATCCTGTGTGTCCAAAAGCTGGCTTCTTCTAAAGCTTAGAAGTGGCCAGCTTACTAGAAGTGGCCAGCTTACTAGTGCACTATCTTGCATTTGGTTTTCTTCTCTCTCTGCCTCAATTATCTTTTCCCCTCCCTATTGCTACCCTGGCATTGTGCCTTCCTATAAAACCTTAGCACATATGCTTTGTTTCTAGGGTGCTCAAGCTAGGATGGTCTACATTCTTCAATTTCTTCAACTGCAAACTGAGGGTATATAGTAATAGTACCTACTTCATAAAGTTGTGAGGATTAAATGAGTTAATACTAAGTGTTTTGAACAGTGCCTAGCATATAATAAGCCCTACATGATTGTTGACTATTAGTATTCATCTCTTTTTTCCAGGCACTTAACATAATCCCAGAGACATGGAAGGTCATTGGTAAATGTTTTTCAAATGAATAAATTATGGATGTACCCTACTTTAGTGGCACTGGGAAGATCGATGAGTTAACTCAGAAAGGAACACTATGCCAAATATTAAATATAAATAAGCCAATTTCTCTTTTGTTCCTGAAGAGACCTACACCAAGAAATACACTGAGAAAATCATGCAAAGGTTTGCAAAGAACTTGCATGTATAACTTCATATACAACCATTCACTTATTCATTCAACCAACATTTATTCAGAGCTTAATACTGAATGTGACAGGAAATGTTATAGGGTTACAAAGATGAATAAAACACAACCCTGAACTTGAGGAACTTACAAGCTAGGATAGTAGGGGTCAAGGCAGATACATGAACAGATGATTAGGTTTATCAGATCATGATAATTATGGTGTGAAAACAATGGCAGAGATAATACCTGGGGATCACAGACGAGGGTCGCTTTGTGAAGACTGGGTAGCGTCAGATAGATATCTCGGGGGGGCCCATCCGGATGCAGACTTAAATAGTAAGCAGGGAGTAGGCAGGGAAGTTTGGAAGTTAGGAACTGAGGTAAGAAAAGCCATTCCAGGCACAGCACACCCCCTAAGCAAATACACAGACATGTGGTACAGCATGGTGCACACATGGGCTCTACAACAGATTCAATGTCACTGGAACCTAAAATTCTGGGCAGAGAATGGTTGGAGATGCTGAGCTGAAGGGGTTGGCGCGAATCAGGTCAGAAAGAGCCTGTAGGCCACCTTAGAAAGGCCCAAATTTATCCTGTAGGGCCATAGGTTTCGTTGGCAGGCTTTAGGCAGGGTGTAAAATGAACAGCTCATTCACATGGATCTTTTTGGTGACTGAAAAGGAAGGATGTGAGGCCAAGTCAGGGGGCAGGGAGGCTATCATGTGGTCCAGGTGAGAGATAAAGTGCTGGCCTGAAAGAGTAGGGGTGCAGGTGAGGCCGTGTGTGTGCGATGGGCCTTTGGACAAATGTTACAGTGGTGAACAGGAGAAGCTGGAGCCCACCAGGGGCATCCCGTGGTCCTCAGCAAGGCCCCCAGAGATCTGCACTCAGATGCTCCCCTTATGAATTCCTTCATGGAGCTCCACCAACTGACCTTCCAAACACGGAGTGGGTTATTCTGGTCACAGCCCTGGGACTTCAGTGCTGAAACCTCAGGCCCAGGTTCACGCAGAAATCTAAGATCTGGGTTTAAGTGAATGGCTCTGTTAAACATTATTTCATTCACAATCATCACTGAACTTCCAAGGGATTAAGAGACTGAAAGTCAGAAATTAAGAGGCTGCCCAGGTAAGTGACAAGTGACAGGCAAGGCCAGGATACAAACCCAGGTTTCTGTAACCAAAGTCCAGGATCTCTCTCTCTCTCTCCCTCTCTCTCTCCATACGTCTTACACACACACACACACACACACACACACACACACACACACACACACA
>NW_020837999.1:4114041-4198793 GCF_003676395.1 Aethalodelphis obliquidens | reverse complement strand
ACACACACACACACACACACACACACACACACACACACACACACACAGAATTTTAACTTCACAGCAGATTCTTCATAGTCATTATCAAGTACATGCTAAGTGCCTAGAGCCTCAGAGCCACTTTTGTTACCTTCCCAACCCCCATCCCATAGGGCCTTAGATTATAGACTGGAACCTTAACCATGTCCTACATTTCATATCCCTGGCCCTAGCAAGTTTAATTGTTAAATTGGTTAAAACTGAAAGAACAGGGAGAGGTTTTGTGATAGCATCACCAGCCCTCTCCCTGGGCTTCAGTTCAAAGGGATCGTGGTCCAGGGCCAGAGGAGAGAACAGCGGACTTAATGCACTTGTAGGCTCTTCTCTCTCTCCCTCTGCAATCCTCTGGTGAGCAAGGGCACACAGCAAGGGTTGCTGGGAAACGGAATCTTTGATGATGTGCTCTCCCTGCTGTGAAGACTAATGACTTCAAAGAGGGCATCCTGCCACGATAGGGGCTTGCGTGGAAAATCTGACTGCAGTGTAATTAGGCAAGAGGCTTGAGTTTATGCTGCTGTGCTCAACCACACCCTCCTCTGCCCGGTGGAAAGCACAATTTGGGGAAGGGAGAGACAAAGATTTTGAAGAACAGGAGTGCGTCTTCACGATGCACTGATGCTAGCAGAGAGGAAGAGAAAAGTTCAAATCAAACCAAACAAAGAGACCCAGCCTGGCCAGTGGTCAAAATGGAAAGATTTTTAAAAATGGACGCAGGACTTCCCTCCTGAAAACCATTCCCCTGGCAGGTATTATGATACCTGCTGCTAGATTCTCTGACTCTCGGAGGAAGGGCCATCTGATCCCCTTGCCACCTGGCATTACCAACACCCTCTACTCTTGCTTTGCATGGTTCTGTCGTTCACCTCTTACTACAACCCTATGAGGTAGGTACTATGATCACGCCTGGTTCACAGGGGAGGAAGCTGCGGTACAGAGGACTTAAGCAGTTTGACCAAGGGAAGTGGGTAGAGCCAGTAAGTGGCAGAGCCGGGATTGAGACTCAGGTGGTCTGCTTGTATAGTTTTAACAATTACGTTCTACGGGCTCAATTCCTAATGTATTTAAGCTCCTAGTGGGTTGGACCTTATAGGACTATTGTGAGCCTGGAATAGGGTGTCCAGCACAAAGGAAGTCCTCAGTAGAAGTGATGTGTTGTGAGTGATCTCAAGGTCATCTCCTTCCTGCCTCCAAACAGTAAGCCCCTTACATACGAACCTTCAAGTTGCAAACTTTCAAAGATGCGAACGTGCCCCTGTATGCCAGCTGCAATACTTTTCAAGGTATTGTACTGTAAGATTAAAAATGTTTTCTTTATTTTTGTGGGGGTTTTTTATGTATTATTTGTGTGAAAAGTATTATAAACCTATTACAGTACAGTACTATATAGCTGACTGGGTTAGTTGGGTAACTTTGTTGGACTTTACAAATTATGAACATGCTCTCAGAATGGAACTCGTTTGTATGTAGGGGACTTACTGTATCTTCTCTACTAGTTCATTTCTCATAATGCTTGGAATCTCACGAACAGCAACTATTTAATTTTTATTGAGCACCTACTACATGCAAGACACTCTGTACCTGAGAATGAGACTCAAAATTAAGCCCTTGCGCTACAAGTCTTATTGTCTACAAGGAGTCAAGACAAGTCTAGGGATATAAACAAGGCCCCATGTGCCAGTGGCCACAAGACAGAGTTACAGGCCTGAGGCAGCCCAAAGGATGAAGGGGTGGCTTCATATTGGAGAATAGGGAAAGCTTTATAAAGGAGCAGGAATTTGGGCTGCACCCGGGAGACTGGGAATGGGGAGGGGCATTGGAAGGAGAGAACTGCAGGGGAAGAGATGTCCTGAGCAAAAGTAGGGAGAAGATAAAGTAAAAGGTCAGTGTGATCAAGAGCAAGCAGTTCACTCAGGCTGGAAACAAATGCTGGGAGCCTTGAGAGCTAGGAGGGACCTATCCTGAGAGGCTCTATGGTGGCCAGACTCATCCTCATGCATCCCACTGAGGGCCTGGACTGAGAATCAGACTTCCGGGTTCATCCCTTCTCCTCCCACTGCTACCGTGTTCTCTGAGCAAGTGATTGAATCCTCTGTGCCACTGCTTCCTCATCTGCACAGTGTGAGGAAAGGAGGCTGTGAACACTCACAAAGCATCTACAGATGATGCCTTCACATAGAAAGCGATCAGTGAGTCTCCCTATTATCATTTAAATGAGGTAACAGATACAAAGCACCTGGAAGAGAGCCTGACCCACGGAAGGAGCCCATGACGCACTGACCTCCTCCCCTTGCTCAGGTGGAGCACCCCAAGTACCTCTCTACATGTACTTCATTGACGCCTAAAGTGGCTCATTCCTCTGGGCTAAGCTCCACCTCTCCACAGGCTTTCCAAGAACAAATGCTTCTGGGACCTGGGAGGAAAAGCCCATGAAGTGGCTGACGGCGGAGAGACGATGGTGACACTAGCTCAATCCCCCAAACTGGAGAACTGAGAACGTGGGGTGGAGGGTGGTCCTGACCATCGTGCCTGCAGCCAGCTCAGCTGCCTGACTCACATTACTTCAGAGGAGGGAGTGGGGAGGATGGGGCAAGACACCAGAAAAGGGGGCATCTGCTGCGCACACATCTGCTTGTTCATAGAGTAGATCCTTTCCTTGTCAGGCAGCACCCCGTGAGCTATATGCACGGACTCCAGACAGACTGCCTAGGTTTGAATGCCAAGTATGGCACTTACTATGGTGCAAGCTTTGGCTAAGTTACCAAGTTTCTTGGTGCCTCAGTCTCCCCATCTGTAAAAAGGGAGAGCTTCAAAGAGTTGTTAAGATTAAAATATATAAGCTCTTAGAAATGTGCCAGGCACAGTGTAAACTCTCAGTAAATATTAGCTCTTACTATGACCTTTACCTTCACTTATCAGGTAGGAAATTGTTGAGAGTCACATCGCTGGAACTCCTTGTGAGGCAAGACTCTTAATGAGATAAAACTGCATGGCCTGGAGGAATAGATGGTCCAAGAGCCACAAGTGTGGAAGCAAATTTTCAGCAGCTTCGGGCTCTTTAGAGAAAGAGGATGGATCAATTAAAAAAAAAACAAGAATGCCAAAATGTCTAAGAGCTAGACTGGACTCACTAACAAGCGGGGTGTCCCAAGCTAGGCTCATGACCATTTTTGATGGCATCTCTAGGTCAGCATTTCAAAGGGCAGCACAGAAGTCATCTACCCTGATTTCAGAAAGGCATTCATTCCCTGACTTAGAAAATGTATTGAGCACCCATTCTGGGCCAGACACTTGACAAAATCTTTTACATGGATTAGATGGAAATATGAAGGTTGAATGATTATACAGCTGATGAATTTCTGTGTAATTGAACACATGTAACCAACAAGTTTCGAGTAAGGGGTCAAGGTCAACCTGCAAGAAAGTCTCTGATGGGAGCAGGGCTTGGTGGCGTTCTCTTTAACAATTTCATCAGTTACCTGAAGAAGGTCACTGAAGCTATGTTAATTAAATTCACAGATAACACGAAATAGCAGGGATAGCTAATACATGGGATAACATGAACGTGTAGCCAGACCATATATGGTGGTCCCAGTTGTTCACAGGCATCCATCCACCCCACACTCTGCAACAGATAAGCACGTTTTTCTAATCCACACAAAGGCACCATATAAGCTAGCAGTCCTGAGCATAGAAGAAAGAAATCAACATATTCTTTATTGTTCCAAAGGACAGAGCTGACCACACGGATCGAAGTTACAGGAAAACATATTTTGGCTCAGCCTGAAGGATAGCTGTCTAAGAATCTGCATTACAACAACGGTATGAGCTGCCTTTTCCAAGAACATAGCCTTCTTCACTGATAGCATTCAGGTGGCCATCTGCTAGAAAGGCTGTAGGAGGGATTCCTATACTAGGTGGCAGGTGAGATGATATGACCTTGAGGTGGGCTCCCAGCTCTGAGTGTATAGAACTGTGAGCGATTCAGCTGATATTCTTACTCCTACTTCCTGAAATTACGGAGGTGAGTCACCACTCTCATAAGAGAGTCTAAAGATACAGTTAGGTTCAGAAAGCAGAAGTCTGTGGATGTCTTGCCCAAAGATGACCACATGCCTTTATTTATCTTACAAATATTTACTGAGTACCTACTATGTGCCAAGCAGTGTGTTAGGGTCTGACAATGCAATGATAGATAAGAGACATTGTTTATGCCTTCGTGGAATTTATATTCTAGAGGTGGATTCCTCTAAACCCAACTTGCCGAACTGATGTTAAGATCTCATCATTTGCAGGCAGTTCACAGAACATAAATGAGGCTATGACCAATGCAAAAAAACATCATCAATTGGATACTTGACGCCATCACTTATTTAAGTGGTTACATATTTTATGTAACATTATTGAGTGCAACATTCTTATTTTTACTGAAAAGGAAATTGAGCCTCAAAAGTTATGAAGCTAGCCAAAAATTGAGGGCTTTTAGTAGAAGAAATGAGATTTGAGCTCAAGCCTGTCTGTCTGCAACTCTGTGCTCTTCCCATTGTGCTATGCTGCCTCCCATACAGATAAAAATATGAGCAGGTGAACATAAACTCTCTAGGAAGTGAGGTATCCCCAGCCTCCTGGTTAAGATGAGATCATTTGACCAAGGCTATTAAGTGAAGTCTGGTTGACAATATTTAAGACTATACCTGGAAAGAAGAACCTCTGAACATATCCCACACTACCTTCTTTCCAGGCCAAGTAGTCTGAATAAAATGGATGGCCCCATCCTTCAAACGTGAAGATCTCACTCCTGACCCATCGGGCAAAGGCTCTGGAATCTCTGCCAATAGCAAGGACTTGCCTAGGTGTTTTAGTCTCCCACATTTGTGCCAGTAAATGGGCAAATGCAATGCCTGCATAGGGTCCACGGTGAAGAGTGTGCCATGGCCTCTGCTACAATGGGCCACCTTGATTTGAATCCACAGTTGTGGTTTTACACTGGCCAGAGCACAGAGCTACTGAGTAACAGGTGTCTGGTCCCAACAGTTACCAGCCTAGAGCGTTTACTGTGTTTAGGCCTCCAGCTAGGTCCCTCTAGTGACACGTCACTTTCCCTAGGACTCTACATCATTCTGGAAGAGATACTTAACTACAGACTACATACTTGTCATTGTTTTAATCAAGGCATCGACTCAAGGATCCCCTGTCCCCAGAGCCTCAAGGCCGAATTGTAGCCTCTCCCTTGCTTTCATTTTGAGACTCTCAGAACAGTAGCCCTTGAGGGGTTTGGCAACAGAAAGTTCTCCTTAGGGACCGAGATTCTCTCTTCTTGCCAATGAGACTTTCAATATTGCTGCAATATTCAACAGGTCACCAGTAAAATGGGGAAAACAATAGTTTCTACTCATAGTGTTGAAATGAGAAATAAATTTGTTGGTACATGAAAAGAACCTAGAGGGCTGGCTGATGCACCCCAAGAACTATATGTGTCAGCTATTATTATTACTATATTAGTATCACGACTCTTACTACTGCCCCTGAAGGGTAGAGTGTGGGAAGTGTTATAATACCAGGCATGCAAAGTACTACGGCTCACTGGCTTTGATGTTAATTTAACTCCAGGTAGGCTTCTCTCAGTGTGGAATATGTTCCCATTTGTGACCATCCCACCACGGTGAGCACTCACT
Organism: Aethalodelphis obliquidens; assembly: GCF_003676395.1. Lineage (NCBI taxonomy): Eukaryota > Metazoa > Chordata > Mammalia > Artiodactyla > Delphinidae > Aethalodelphis > Aethalodelphis obliquidens. The sequence continues at coordinate 4,193,082 of NW_020837999.1, read as the reverse complement.
CCATTTAAAGTCATCCGTCTCATGTGGAAGGAATATAACAAGGCCTAAACAGACTCACGGATATACAGAACAAACTAGTTACCAGCTGGGAGAGGGAAGCGGGTAGGAGCAAGACAGGAGCAAGGTAGGGGATTAAGAGGTACAAACTACTATACAGACAGGGATGTATGGCAATGTTTTATAATAACTCTGAATGGAGTGTAATCTATAAAAATATTGAACCACTATGTTGTGCACCTGAAACTAATATGATATTGTGAATCAACTATACTCCAATAAAAAAATAAATACAGACATAAATAAAGTCATATTTCTCATTTGGTTATAAGCAAGGGAGTCTCTGCTTGTACGTCAGGATTAGAGGAAGTCTGTGCCGGGCACTGTGGTCTGGGCAGCCACACGGAAATCCTCCACCTCCGGGGCTAATTGGGCTAGTGCAGCACTGGGGCATTGAACAGCTGTCCACGGCCTCCCTTCACAGTCCTACACAACAGAAATCTGGGGACTCTCCTCCAACCAAAGATCTTAGATCCAAAAGCCAACCTCAGCTGGAAAGCCTGGTTTCCAGGCTATCTCTCCTTAAGCCAACCATGCTACTCTCAGTGTGGAAAACCATGTGGAAAGGTTAATAAACTTGATGGGAAGAAGAGTACCAGGGAAGGAAAAGATTATTCCAATTGTTGAGTAGCGTCATGGTCTAATGAAAAGAGCCTAGATGTTGGCATCAGGCAATTCTGTTCACCACTGTGACCCTGGTCACCATACTGCTGAGCCTCACATAATAATAGGCACCTTTCTCATTACATATACATACATATATACGTATGTGTATATATGAATATATATATTTTAAAAAGCAAGAGAGGGCTTCCCTGGTGGTGCAGCGGTTGAGAGTCCGCCTGCTGACGCAGGGGACACGGGTTCGTGCCCCGGTCCGGGAGGATCCCACATGCCGTGGAGCGGCTAGGCCCGTGAGCCATGGCCGCTGAGCCTGCACGTCCGGAGCCTGTGCTCCGCAATGGGAGAGGCCACAATAGTGAGAGGCCCGCGTAATGCAAAAAAAAGCAAGAGATATAACAATATAGTGTGATTTTTGTTAAAAAAAAAAAAAAGATTATCCCTAAACAAACAAAAGAGTTCAGAATGAGTTCCCTCCAGGGGATGCCACTTCAGGTGGCTTGGATTGTCTTTTTTTTACTGCTCTGTGGGTGACTTTCTTTTCTTTTCTTTTTTTTTTTTTTGATTTTCTACGAATTATATGCATTCCTTTTATTAAAAAAAAAAGATAAAATAAAAACCAAGACATGCAGTGACAAAATGTTTGCTCTCCAATTCCTGAGATTATATAAAGTTAAAACTTAGGAAAAAATAATTGTAGTGTGAATGTTCGAAGCAGAATTCAAAGTACTTATCTAGGAAGAATAAACCTTAAGATGACTTTTACTGAAATTGTTTTCACAGAAACTGCAGGTGGAATAAACACTACTAACTGCTCACCTCTTAACCAGTGTGGAGGCTTTTTATCAAGATTAGTGATGATATTAAAACAACAACAACAGCAACACTGAGCCCAGCACTATACGCTTAATAAATGGCAGTAATTAATCAGCATTATCTGAGGGACTGCTCAAAATCTTCAGTGACATTGAAGTTGTACTGCATTAAATATGTGCTGAATTCGAGGGTCACTTCTTGGTGTTCATCCAGCCCTTTGTTATACAAAAACTTACAGAGATGTTTACATTAGAGGAATCTGACCTGAACGCTAGACCCTGAGCCACTTTCTTCTTTCCTCCAAAACCAGGTTTTCAAATGAGGCTTTTCAGATAGATATTAAGAATAACTTCCCCAGAGAAAACGTTTTGAGAAAAATAATATACAACAAAGACACCTTTAAAGCTTCCTTCTGAAATTTCCCCCAAATTTTGTGGTTACAAAAGTAATGAATGCTCATTGTTAAATAACGAAAGAGAACAAAAATGCATTAAAAATTAAGGGGGGCAGTGGAAAGCAAAACTTTTGATGCATAGAAAAAGAAACTGGGAAGAAATATGACAAAATGGTAATGGTAGTTTTCTCTGAGCACGGGATAATGAGTGGATTTTTTTCTATTTACTTTAAAGAAAAAAAAAAGATAAAAGCCAAGATGCCCAAAGCCAGGGAAGATGACAGCACCCTCAAACCTAGTATTCTCAGACTGAAACCCAAAGAAGCTGCAGGTCCAGGGAGCATTCCTAGTAGAAAACATCCATGCATTCAGTAGAATATATAAATTCAGGACACTCTCTGGAAAGCCTGGGCCAAACATAAAACATTCATTTCTATAAAATTGAAACAATTTATCTTCCATTCTCGAGCAGATGGGAGGGTAAATCGAGGTTGATTTTTTCACCCTGGTGGTCATACTGGAGGAAATATGAGTGTTCCTGCCTCCGGTACTGTTTAAAATGAGTCTCTTGGTACCGTGACTGGACTAGTCAGAGAGAACACCGTGGATGTTTCACTCTCCTCCAGGGGGTAGGTAGTACTGTAGGGGGACTGCAGACACTTGTCGTGTGGGGAAGGGTGGGATGAAGCTGAGTCCCCTCGGTGCCCTGGGGAGGAGGATGCAGAGAAGCAGGTGGGGAATGCCCACCTCTCATCCACAGCTGATGACTTCCAGAATGTCACACGCTTATCACACTGGCTCTCTCTGAAATCAGTATTTACCCAACTGATTTATCTCCAATACCCACCTGTCACTATAAAGCTTGGCCACCAGCTATGTGACCTTGAGCAAGTTTCTTCACCTCTCTGGCCCTCTATCTCCCCAACAGTAAAACACAAGAATCCTTTAGGATGCACTCAGCCACTAGTCTACAAACCCATCCTTTTCATCAGAGGGGATGGTGCACTGGTGCACCCCCACAGGATGCCTTCCTGGTGGGGATGTGGGGACTCCACGCCTTGCTTAGGAAGGGCCTCTTAAGTCTGGCTGGGCTGCAGAAGCATTTGGGGGGAGCTTTCCATCTGTACAAAGACTGGGCCCTCTCCCAGACCCATGAAATTAATATATCTCTTGGGCTAGCAATCGGAAATCAGTATTAGGTCCCCAGATGATTCTTAAGTATTTGCTCCATGAACTGGCATCAGGGAGTCAATTATTAGGCGTATTTTGCTCTCTTATCATCTTGAGTAACCAAGGTTACAGTTGTCTCTAAGAGGGGAGCAAAGGGCATCACCTAGAACAACCCCGGCCAGGGGCAGCTCTAGCTCCTCAACTGCATTTGTGCAAATGAGAAAAAGGCGCGCATCAGGACAAATGCCCCCTGCGTCTCAGAGTTTGCTTTCCTGGGCCTGCAGGGGCGAGGTTTCACCCCTCAGCTGCTCTCTGTGCTAGATGTCTACCTGCAATGTACAAAGCATATGGCTGTACTCAGCTGACTGACCACACGCCTTTTGTGAAAATGGGTCAAATTAAACATGTTTCCACTTGAGAAAAATCCCTAAGAATGAGGTGCAGGGTCCCCCAAGACAACTGAGGGGACTTGACCCCGTTAAGCCCGTCTGAGGAGGTCCTGGTAGGTGGAGATCCACTTTCAACCACTCAGTTCCTGCCTGCTCACCCAGAGGGGGTCAGTTCTCCTTCTTTCTACAGGGCAATATTTCAGCTAGAATCAGGTTACAGCAGAGTTTCTAGCGAGAGAAGGAACTAGGAACTTTAGGTTTAATACTAAGAGCTAAGATGACCTGTTTGACACTGAAATAGGTGGGAGAAAGGACAGCCACATTTCCACTGACTCCTGGGGGAAGTGGAGCAGATGGAAGTAAAGGGAAAGGGAGGGAAGAAAAGAAGAATGAGAAATAAAGGGCCAAATAAAACCACTGGAAACCCTTGCTAGGAATAAGTGAATAAGTGAGAGGTAATTAGAGTCACACACGCACGCACACAATTAGAAAGAGTCACACACGCATGCACACGCACACACACACACAAAGAGAAAAAAGGACAATAAAAAGAGAGCTAATGGGAGGATAATCCCGTTTGTGCTTGGCATGGCAATGACAGGAGCTGGGCACAGACAACGAGGTTGGGGCTGGAGGCAAGGGGAGGAGGGCGCCCAGAGATAAAAGAGCAGCAGCAGGCTGGCCTGCAAATCTTGTCTGAGGGGTTGGAGGAAGGTGAACAGGGCATCACTGATACAGAGACAGGCATGGGGGTGGGGAAATAAAAGCCAGACGATGAGCTAGAAACGGACAAATGAAAGTCAGGAAATGTCAAATGTCACGCAGGACTGTCTGACTCCATCTGAGCCACTTCTGACAAGACTCTGGGAAGGTCAAAGAAGGCCAGACACTGCCCAAGACCTGGGCTGGGAATCAGAGCTACCCCCTAGCATTCTAGTCACTGCCATACAATGTTCAGTATTTGCACTTTGATGCTCAGACAGCTGAGAGACTGTTCTGGCTCAGCTTTAGGTGGCCAGAAGGTGAGAATGGGTTTTAGATCCTTTGGAATCATCAGTGCAGGTTGGTCTCTGCTAACACCTAGAACTCAGAGGCAAAGGCATCCTCTCTAGTGGGCTGTGGTCATTTTTCTGTGAGTGGTCTCTAGGGAAATGTTTAGGATGGCATCATTCAGACAGATCCTAATAAAATTACCTTCTGTCAAGGACGCTTTGGAGCAAGACCGAGGGGCTGAGGCCAACCATGACAAACATGGTCCCCATTCTTGGCTTGAAAAGGAAACTGGATTCTATGGTGTGGGGCATTTGTTCCTTATACAGATTTAGAATCCGTAAGCAGGGATCCCTGGGAGGGTGAGTAGCAGGGATGAACTGTAGAAAGAGAAAGCACAGTACAAACCTGGGACAATGGAAAGGCCATATTAAGGTGGCACGGGCTATGTACGAGTGTGTGAGTGTGTGTGTGCGTGCATGCGCAGGCACAAGCACACACATGTACTAGTCTGGGGGGGATGTCATGGTAAGTAGGTAAGTATGTTGCCTCCTGAGCAGGCAGTGAAACAAGTGCTCTGATGAGCAGGATTATTCCTGACAACAGCTTCTAAAACCTTGGAGAAACACCTGTTCATTTCCACAGCTGGTCTTTTCCCATCTCATAAATTATCACTCTGTCACCATTCTTCAGCACTGAAATCTAGTAATATGTTCTCTAGTGGGGAATCTCCTTGGTATTGCCCTCTGTATCTGAGATGCCAGAATAAGAAATCAGTCTATTATTTACCGGGAATCTTCAAATGCATGAATTTAATCTGACTGTGGTGTTCTGAAAAATGTATCTAGAGGCCACTGGGTATACTCTTAATTTAACAAAAAACATTATTAGAGCCTTTCTTAATAATCTCCAAAGTAACTAAATAAATTTGTTTTTTCTCTTCTAATATTTTCACGTAAATCACCTCTCTTGCCTCCTCCACCCTCATTTATTGGTTTCATTTCTTATCTGTGAAATTTTTTAATTTGTCCTTGTTGTCCTAGCAGACAAATATCACATAGAGACACTAACAGTCCCTGGCTGTGTCTATGAAGCCACAGGGTTGGGAGGCTGAGCAGCTGTGGATTCACACAGGTTAGACAGAGATGTGGTGAAGCCCTGCACCAGGGCGGGATCCTTCCATCCCGGGTCCTCTGCTGGGCACCTGGGTCACCAAGGGTGCTAGGGCAGGCAATGATTGATTTTGTTGCCAACCTCAGAGACCAAGGATGTAACCTCAAGCATCCTATGTTCTTTTAATAACTCATTAGAAGTCTGTCATCCATGACTTTGTTTAAATCTTTTTGAAGCTATTTTTACTTTTAGTGAATCAGACCCTCTTTTGTAATGAGTTCAGTGATTTTACAACCTGCCACCCTGAATCCTGTCACCTGGGTAAACTACAGTGGCTGGCTTTATCACCAAGATTCACACACGAATTTCTCAACTAGCCTCGCTTCTCCTTGGGCATTTCTGGCAAAACCAGAGTCACCAAAAATGGCTGCAACCCCCTCGATTCACATGTCTTGTACCTATGGTCCCCAATTTTCTGTCACTCTTTGCTGTCTGGTCTTCAAAACTTTTATCTACAGGATAATTTTAAGGCTGCTTTATTCGCAGGATCCAGATAAATAAAACCTTAGCCTTGAGAGGGTTTTTTTTTGTGCGTTTGTGTTGGTTTTTGTTTTCTTTTTAGGATCGTTTTAATTTCTTCTGAAGGGTCCAGAAAAATAATGTGTAGTGACGGAACAGCCCTCCACATATACAGACACCTCCTGCTGACAATTCCAGGGGTGTACACATGGAGCTTTAAGGTTCAAAGCCTTAGTAAGCAAGAGCTCTTTAAGATCTAGTCTCTACCCACCTTATCAGCCTCTTCTCCTGTCTCTATAAACTGCACCCATGAGCTACCCTGAGTTATTTGTTTGCCATTCCTGGAAAAACCATGCTTCTTAAGCCTCCATGCCTTGGCATATGCTGTTCTTTCTGCCTAGAATTACCTTCGTGACCTGTTAAATAGAACAGTTCAAGATCTAACTTCCTCATGAAATCCTATTCCAGATCCTTAGATGTCACATGAGTCAAACTGTAATCCCACTGAACTTTGCTCAAACCTTTATTTTAATAGGTTTTAGAATTCATTGTAATTTTCTTGTTAGGTGCCCATCTATCTATTCTAGACTATTAGTTCTTCCAGAGCAGAGATAACATTTTCTTATAATTAGCAACCTACTTTATCCTGGGCCACGATGGGTAATACAGTGAATATCTGCTGAAAACATGAATGAGTGAGAGAGTAGATGAAGGAGTAGGGTGGGGAGAGGATTTCTATAAATAAACCAGCTCACTCATGTACACATACACACACACACACGCACACATACAGGTCCAGGTAAACTGAAGCACAAAGCAGAGTCTGGATAAAGCTGCAGGTATAACTCCTCTGTCTCCCAGAATCATCCATTTGTAATTTTTTGTATTAATGTCCTTGACCAATTTTCTTCCTTGTCTGAAAGTCACGACTGCTTGTTGATACTTCTGTCCTGGTACATTAACCTAGATTTTCACAAGGGAATTCATTTTAACTTTCACTGGCCTAGGATTGGGTTGTTCGACTTCAAAAGCATGTTCAGCTACTTTAATGTATGCAATATAGAATACTAAGTGACAAACATAAACACCCACACAAGCTGTTCACCTCTCCCTCCCGGACCATTAAATAAAACATTCAGGAAGATCAGGCCTGCCACTGATTTTTCCATAATACCCCAGTACGTGTCATTAGTTAGCAATCTGTACTTTTCAAGTGACAGTCTTCACGTTCAAATCAATTTTCATTAATTTTGTAAGAATCATTTAAAGAAACGTGGCATCCGATCGCTGATTTAAATCAAGATGTATGAATGTTCTACTTTTCATTTATCTTGTCATTTTATGAGGAAGATGCAGTCCTTTGTCTGGCACTTTTTTATATACATGTAAACATGCTGCTTATCACTCCTGGTTCCATTATTCTCATGACAGTCACTTTTTTTCCCTCCTAACAGTTGCTCCATTATTTTATTAGTGTCCAAAATGAGACCTTATAGACAGTGATGATCAGAGAATAATGGAAATTAGAGATGGAAATGATAGATTAGGTCTCCTTGTCTGTTTCCTGGGGCTAATGTTCCTGTCAGTCTCTAACTCAGGGCTCTAGCCTGTCTTATTTTAAATGACACCAACGTGGGGCCTCCACCATTTCCCTGGAGGCTCTTGTCTACATCCAAGACTGTCTCTACACACAGCCAGAGGGAATGATGAAGCCTTGTGCAATTACCCAGTGAAGTCAGGCCCATCGTCACATGATCTGTCTACAAGGCAAGGGATGTGGAGGCTTGAGCGATTAGCCACCAAATCCAATCACTGCAGAGAGCCAGCCTGGATCATTCAGGGCACAAAAGTGAAATGATTTTTTGTCATTGTTTACTTCAGCAGCAGGTATGCAGGCTAAGAGACAGAGAGCTGGTTATCCATCACCTTTTCCAATATTTTACTCAATATGAATCACAGTCAACTGAGATTTTCGGCCAGCACATAAGCTAAAATCTTGGCTCCTTGGCAACTATGCAAACATGTCAGAGGGCAGAGCGTAAGGGGACTGAACTGACTTTACATAACCATAGCAAATGGCACTCTTTATTCAAACTCCACTTGGCATCTATAAGCCAAGTTCTCTGCCCTTCCCACCAATCTTTCAACAACCGGCCACCTCATATGCATTTACCCTTCTCCAAACATCTTCCTCTACACTTTGTGGACTGCCTCCCTGATAAGATCACAGATTCAGTGGAACAACGGAGCCATCCTTCATTTTCACTAACAGAAAAATTTCATGGCGTTTTGACTTCCCCCAAGTTTTCTGACCTGTGACTCAGATTTCCTTTCCTTAACTTCATTCTCTCTTGTCCTTATCCCTCAACTTCAACCTGTTCCAGCACATCTGCCCTCTTCGAACATCTACAGGCATCTATCATTCCATGACCTAGTTATCAGCTGGTCAAGTTCTCTGAGTGGGGTTCTTCTTCCCCTTCATCATAAATCACTCCTTTGGGCTCTGCAATCATTTTTATTGCTCTTCTCCAAACTCTCACCCATTTTTCTCCCTATTTATTGCTTTGAGAGTCCAGAACCACATTCAGTATTCTAGGCTTGGGCTCCTCCGAATCATAGAGAGGAGGTTGAGCATCGAACTCAGGGCTAGGAGTCCTCCTTGATGCCGTGGGAAGGGACGGTGATTTCTTTTCTCCACCTTGCCAGGCTACAAACACATTTCCACTCTGCAGTCTAAGCAATCACTCCGAGATGGCTTTTTTTTTTTTTTTTTTTCCGGTACGCGGGCCACTCACTGTTGTGGCCTCTCCCATTGCGGAGCGCAGGCTCAGCGGCCATGGCTCACGGGCCCAGCCGCTCCACGGCATGTGGGATCTTCCCAGACCGGGGCACGAACCCATGTCCCCTGCATCGGCAGGCAGACTCTCAACCACTGTACCACCAGGGAAGCCCCGAGGTGGCTTTTGCCTTGATTTCTTTCTAGTTTCCCCTGTCCCATTGATTGCTATTATTAGTTAGCGTTCATTGATCCCTGTCTTCTCACACCCTCCTCCACAACCCAGCCAAGGCAGAAAGTAATCTCTCAGCACCCAAAACAAAGTAGGAAGTTGCTTTTAAAAGGCAATAGAAGGGCTTCCCTGGTGGCGCAGTGGTTGAGAGTCCGCCTGCCGATGCAGGCGACGCGGGTTCCGTGCCCCGGTCTGGGAAGATCCCACATGCCGCGGAGCGGCTGGGCCCGTGAGCCATGGCCGCTGAGCCTGCGCGTCCGGAGCCTGTGCTCCGCAACGGGAGAGGCCACAACAGTGAGAGGCCCGCATACCGGAAAGAAAAAAAAAAAAGGCAATAGAAGATGGATAGTGGTGATGGTGGTGCAACAATGTGAACGTGCTTAATGCCACTGAACTGTACACCTAAGAATGGTGAAAATGATCATTTTTATCTTATGTATATTTTTTCTCCATGAAAAAATTCAAAAAAAGTAAAATGAATAAAATATAAAGCAATAGACAAGGTAACTATTTTATCCCAGTTGTCTGTGCTTGGGGAAAAGCAAAGATCTTACAAGAAATGGTAATTGGAGATCAGGTGAAAATCCTTTGACTCAATGCCAAGCACTCCCTGAGTCGTTGCATTTCACCCTCTCTGACAGTACTGGTGAAAACAAGTTTCCACTCATATCAGTCTTGCAAAGCTCGTTGAGCTCTGGGAGAGCTACACTGGAGTGTGTGCGACTTCACGTGTCTCCAACAAAATCATCAGCTAAGTTCTATCTGTGGAATTCTCGTGGCTGATGGCGGTGTGAAAAGGAAGAGAGGGACAGCTTGATTCCCAGATCCCAGCTGGAGGCCTGGGGCTGCGAGTCAGAGGCATCACCTCTGAACTCGTAAATGGAGAGGAAGATGAGATGGACACCACTGGGATGGTGTAAACATGGAAACGCACAGTGACACGTTCATCTGTTTGCTGTTCAGAATAGAACCACCCTTTAGCTCTGTCCCTCTCCACACAATTGCTCCACGTCACGTCCGCGTGAGGGAGCGGTGACGTCCGGGAACTGGCTAACTCGCCATCACCTCACTTACCCTTGGTTGGTTCCCCATTCATTCCGAATGCAAAGATGCTTGTGCACTGGATCCTTCATGTAACCCTCGTAGCAGAGGCATTCCCCTTAGAAGCAGGGTGAGGAAGAAGAAAAAGAAACAAGAAGAAATTGATTAACATGTCTGTGTTGGAGAAAATTAATATGAAATGATCACATCAAACTAACACTGGCACGGATGAGACCATAAATCCTATTATGCCACACATGCCCATCTCCACTGCCCACGTGAAGGAACACACCACCAACCTCTCCATTTTCACTATGTGATAACTTTCACTAGTTGAGGACACTAACGTTTACAAAGCACCTATTACATGTGCTCTGCAGACACAAAGTCCAAGAACTCCTTGAGCAAAGGGACTCCTTCATTGTTATTTTCTCAGTGGCCAGTATACTGCAAGACACATATTAGATGATCAACACATGTTTGAAGACCACATAAGTGAGTTATTTCATCAAGTGTTTCTAAGAAATTTGAAAAGTACATATGATTAGCCATGCTATCCTGATGAGGGAAATCGAGGCTCAGAAGAATTACGGGATCTAGAGACAGATTTAAATGGCAGAGTTAATATTTGAGCCTATGTCTGTCTGACTCAAGACCTTTTTTCCCAACCAGGCCATGCTGCTAGCCCAAGAACAACTGCTGTATTTAGAGGAGGCCACTTATACCTATCACAGTCTTATAAGAACTCTGGGTTTTTATTTTTAAGTGAAAATGGCTCATTACCTTGGTGCTGATAAACAGAAGAATCATCTATGTTTGTTTAGGGTATCGCTATGTTTCATTATCATTACTTACTTCAACAGTGTACCAAGAGGTCCACGACCCCTCTGGAGTCGTATGTGAAACTGTACATATGTGTATGTGCATCTTTCCTGAGCAGGCCTCCATAACATTCATCAGATTTATAAGCAAATCCAAGACCCCCAAAAGATTAAGAAGCATTGCTCTACTTAGTCTGACTTTGAAGAAAATTGCAACTGCTTCCTTATATTAATAATTCCTTAGGCGATGCTACATATCCCTAAGCTGCTGAAACCAGTTCCACTGAAGCACCGCTACTGTCTTTTTCACTGGCTGGTTATTTAATTTATAGGTAGTGGAAGAACGGAGTGTGACTTCCTAAAATTTGGAAGTTACAAAGGTGCCAGACCCTAGGGAGACAAAGGATAAGGTTTCTTTATCTTCCTGGGAAGAAACACTCAAAAAGGATATAGATGGAATAATACCTTTGAGAGCTATTTTCTCTTTTCAAAGATAAAAAACAGTAAAAATGAAGTGAAGGGGCCTCACAGTTATGGGGGCAAGGACTGGGTAGGCTCTGAGCAAGAAGTTTTTGTTAGGATCTGAGTGCATCCGTTCTTGTTGAGACTGACCTATAAGCTACTGTCCATCAGGGTCTCACTAACAGATAACACTCGTCTTCCTCTCCAACACCTGCTCAGTCAAGGTGCTGAGGAGTGCAGTCGAAATGAGTAACTTAGTTTGTGAGGGATCCACAGGGAGTGTTAGATCAGTATTTTGCCTCCTGTATGACAAACTCAAGCTTCCTTGCAGGTTAGATTCACAATAGGGTGAAACTTATTGGCTTCAGTGGTGCTGAGCTGTATCTAGGAGCGGTCTGGGAGCTGGGAGTCGAACATAGGAAAACACAGCGGAAAATTCGGTAGCTGATGATAAGGCTTTCAGGTGAAGGCTGTTTCTCTGATAGAAGGAAAGATAACGAGGGCAAGGACCAGAGGAGGGCAAAAGAAGGGAAGTACCAGGAGCCAGGCTTCATACCGTATCAATTCCAAAGAAAGCATGGACTCTAGGCTATAAGCTGCACAAGAGCAGGAACAAGCTAGCTTTTCCTATATTTGAGGAGACCTTTTATAAATACTGTGTAATGGAAAATAAACAAATTAATTAAAGAGTGTGTCCCAAATTTATAGATACCATCACCACCACCTCTCCCCAAGGTGCCAATATCAAGCCAACTAATGGGTCAAGGACCCAGAAATGATTCGCCCTTAAGGAGATCATCTTTCAATTTCCTTGTGGACATTAGGCATGGATATGATATTACAAAACAGGAAGGAATCTCAAGAGGTTGTCAAACCCATCAGTCTGACTCTTACAATGTTCTTAACTGGATGGCTTTGACAAAAAAGGTAGTCCACCTTCCACACCTGATATCTAGTTACCACAACACATGTAAAAATAAATGCAGTAACAACTCAGAGCTCGAGCAGAGCTTGATTTTCCTAATGCTGGCAATATCTACCATTTGTAGAGCACGTTTACCTTTCTCAAATTGCCTTCACAGTCATTATCCCCTGATGAGATTTCCATCATTCATTACTATGTGGGGACACACTACTGACAACAAGTAAAGCTTTCCTCCATATAATGTTATACGCAGCCCGGAGTCAGAGCAACAGAGACATTTTTCAAACATATCATGTTAGAGTTTGAGGATTTCCAAAATTCGTCTCTTAAATCATCCTCATTTCCGGAACTCACCAAACTTCCCTCTTCTGTATTCCTCCTCAAAACCAGTCTGGCCATCTACGTTGAAAGGAGTTCAGACTTGATGAGGGAAGTTGCTATGGCAACCAACTGCTAAATCTTGACTTTAAGAGGGGTTTCGTGCAAGCACAGGCTCTGACTGTTAGCTGTGAATTTTAAAGACCCCACAAGGGTGTTGGATGCCCTCCTAAGCTAGAAGTGTTACAGTCTCTGCATCTGCTGTGACAGATGGCAGGGAACACATGACGTGCCGACTCTGTGGTGGTGTTCATAGGAATCCAACAGAGAGACGTGTCACGGCCACAGAGAAGTGCCCAACTGGGATGGAGCGTGCCCTGCAGGAGGCACTCACAGACAACGACGCTGCCAGAGAGTAGAAGCCCACCCAAGAGATGATCTGTGCAGGGCCTGGAGATGCCTACACTGGATCTGTGCTTGGTACCCTGAAGGCAGATGCTGACACGCAGTGCCTTCCAGTCATTTCCCATTCCATAGATGGATGGGGCACAAATCTCATCGAACGACTGAAGAAAGACCTTGAAGCTAGGCCTCCTCAGACATGACTGGGCTCACCCACAAGTTCTTCGTGACATAACTACAGATCAAGGCCAAAAGTCCTGATCACCTCCATCCTTCAGGTAGCAGTTGACTTTTATTAAAGTCAATTGGGTACGCTTCATCCCAAAAGGGAAATCTTTGTCAGACATCTGGGCTTGAATACTATCTAATTGCCTGGTCTCCTCTCCTGGGCAGACATCAGGCAAGAGGTAGGCTCAGAGTCAAACAACCCCACACGACTCCGGGAGGGCAGACAGAGGGAAATAGGCCAAAAGTACACCTTGAAGGGAGGTGCTTTAATTGAGCCACAAGAGAGTTTGGGATGAGTGGGCAATCCAGGTGGCAGGAACAAAATGGGAGCTGTGCTACCCCACCTAACTAGGTTCTAAAAACCCGGGAAGACTACAGGGAGAGAGAGAGGCCCTTATTCAGAGTAAGGAAAGGGGAGGAGGGCTAGAGTGAGTCTGGAAAACTGATCCAATGCCCCTCACCAGATTTTACACATTTCTTCATGGTTGGGGCCAGCCTATGGAAAGATCTGGGACAGAAGGAATTTCAGTGACCATCTTGGATGGTGATTAAAACTTGATTTAGCTTGGAAGTGCATGCTCCTTGCAGACTCATAAAAGCTACATATCTTGAAAAGGGCAGTGAGGGTCTGTGGCCAGAACTGAAGGGGGCTGTGAAATCAAGCAGGTGTGTGAAGCCTCCACAGCTGCCCACATGGCGGAATAAAGGCCAGGAATGCAGAAGAAAGAGAAGTTGCTTAGGCCAGTTAGTCTGTGTTGCCCTCAGAAAACAAGCCAACATACAACCACCACAAAAACCCTTAGCAAGTACAGGAAAAGACAACCCCTGGCTGGATCCATCCGGGCATTAAGCATTACAGTTTCAGTGGTTTGCTGTTAGCCCCACGTGACCAGAGACACACCCAGGGTTACTAACCTAGGATGATCTGAGAGAGGATGTCAGTGTGCGGTTGGCAGAGGGCTTCCGGGCTAAGGGCTTTAGGTACATTACGTCCCTCCCAGATAGCACGTTGCTAGAATGCAAAAGGGAGGCTTGAGTGGAAAATGGTCTCAAGTCTCTTCCAGCTCCAGTCCTTCCGTAGATGCCTGACACATCTGCAGAAGGTCTGGGCAGCCACCTTCTATAAACTGTGCCAGGGTGATTGATATAAAGAGGGCATAACAATGCTTATTTTTCTTCTGTCCTTTTTCTCCTTCCCTAGTGTGTTAGTTTTCTATAGCCGCCATAAAAAATTATCACAAACTCAGTGGTTTAAAACAACAGAAATATATTATCTTGCAGTTCTGCTGGTCAGAAATCTGATATGAGTCTCACTGGGCTAAAAACAAGATGTCTGTAGCGCTATGTTCCTTTCTGGAGACTTGAGGGGAGAATCTGTGTCCTTGCCTTTTCCACCTTCTGGAGGATGCCCACATTCACTGGTTCCTCAACCTTCAAATCCAGCAATGGCTGGTGGAGTCCTTTTCATGTCGTATCACTCTGGCCTCTTCTGCCCCTCTCTTCCACTGTTAAGCACCCTTGTGATTACATTGGGCCCACCTGGTTAATCCAGATACTCCCCTTATTTTAAGATCAGTTGTCTAGCAACCTTAATACCATCTGCAACTTGAATTCCTCTTTGCCAGGTAACGTGACATTTTCACAGGTTCTGGGGATTAGGTCATGAACATCTTCGGGGGCCCATTTAGCCTCCTACCATACCTGGTACTCTGGACCTCTGTGCAGGTGACGAGTAAACACACACTTAAGTTTGAAACACGTTGGAAGGATGCCTGAGGAGAGCTTCAGGCACTGGAGGGTGCTCCTTTGCAGTGACTGAGCGCCTGTTTGTGTGTTTGTTTGCATGTGTGAAAAAGTATACACGTGTACTTGCACAGTTCCACCCATCCATGTGGGCAGACCCCTCGGCATGGCTGGGAAAGCACATGTCCCAACACCATGACATTTCCAAGTGAGTTAGCTGGAGGACTGCAAAAATAACGTCGACTTGACTTGCAGCCAATGCCCACACTCAGCTCTTTGGAGAAAGGCTTTAGGATGGAGTGTGGGAGGCGATAAAGTTTCTTACTGACGAGCACGTGGGATGGCCACATCATCCCAGGCACAGACAGAAGCAGGGCAGGAAGGGGGAGGGTTTCCAACCCCAGCATTAATGAAAATGGAAGTCCCTGCAGTATCATTTCTCAGCGGCTACCCCGGAATGAAGATGTCGCACCTTAGTTCTGTGGTGGGTTCTTATTTTTAACCTCTCTCCCTGGCTTTCCAGTTGGAAATTCATTAATTGTCACAGACACTGGGAAGCCACTAGCTGGGGAGGGGCTTCCCAAAGTCATTTTCAGTAAGGATTAGAAATGAGACATCCAGGAGGGATTGAAGAGGTGATGGGAGCTTTGCTATGGACAAGCAGGTTCTTCAGCTTCTGGCTCAGGAAACAGTGATGCTTAGCAACGGTGATTGCTTGAATAGTGTCACAGTGACAAATACGTTGGCTCTGACCTGTCCGGGGGAATTAAGCAACCCTTTACAATCCCACTTCTGCTCTGATTTCATGGTAGACAGAACACCGACTCTGCCTTAGGTAGCTGTGGGGCTTCGGGCAAGTCGTGTAACTTCTTGGGGAATTTGAGCATTGACCTAAAGGAAGGAGGAGTTTATCTCTAAGACCCTCCAAGCTTAAAACACCAATCCCTCTTTCCACCTGTAATTCAAAGTGCTTCCTGTTCTTTAAAAACCTCAGGTGAAGCTTCCAAGGCCCTCTGGAGATCACGCTTCTCTCAGAAGCGAGTCTAACAAGTGAGGAGGTCCAGGGTCTCCTAATCCAAGTCAGAGGGGACCAGAGACTAGCTCAGTTGCATGGAGAGGCCCCACCTCTGAGACGAGCCTGCTTTTCTCTCCCGAGCCCACTGGCTTTTGGGCATGGTGCACGGCCCATCTGTCTAGTTTGGTGTTTGCCTGACAGCGTGGGAGGAGCAGCAAGTAAGCACAGTCTTAGACATCATATGTTTAAAATGCTGTACTTTCTCCTTCATAGGGGGACCTAGAATCTCTGTGATGGGCCCACGTAACAACAACTTTTAGACCTATGAAGGTGAACTTTTGATGTTGCAGTTACCTGTTACTCCCCCAGAGAGCTACAGCAATGGACTGTAACACAAGTAACAGCTAGATCTCTTGGAGTCAACCTCTAATATCCTTCTACCCCGGCACCTTAAAATGATGCATCTGTGTGTGTGTGTGTGTGTGTGTGTGTGTGTGTGTGTGTGAGAGAGAGAGAGAGAGAGAGAGAGCGAGCGAGCGCGCGAGAGTGAGAGAGAGTGTGTGTGTGGAGAAGGGGGGCTGTAAGTGAGGTATAGAGAGCTGGAAGAGCTGGCCCTAGACTCCAGCAATGTTTCACTTGGGGATCTTAGACATCAGTACCTCCCCTTCCTTGCTTCTTAGGCATCTTACCACTCCTCTGGGAAGGAGCTATCTGTGGTACTGAACCTACTGGAAATAGGTCTTTATAAAGACTACCATAGAGGAACCCCTTCTACAATGAAAGGGCAAAGCAACCTGGGATGAAGGAGCCATACTCCTTGGAGCCCAAGAAGCACTGAGAGCACCCCAGTACATGCTGTGTATGAATTCAAACCCCTTCTCTCAGAGCAGCCCCAGCCCCCCTAGATAATATAACAGCCTGAAAGATGGCTATACCCTTTCACCCAGTAATCTCTCTTCTGAGACTTATCTGAATAAAATAACTTCAAACATGCCCTACATTTATGTGGAAAGATATTCATTTTAGTAGTGTTCATAAAAATTAAAAATTTAATGCGTCTTACATGTCAAATAATAGGGGACTATTTAAATAGGAGCTATGATATAGACACACAGTGGAACACCAAATGGCCATTAGAATTACGTTATTGAGGATTATTTAGTGGTTCTGGAAAATTCCCATGATAGAATGTTAAGTGAAAAAAATCAAGACAACTCTACTGGACTTGGTGTGCTTACAAGCCTCTAAGAATCAGGCATAGATAAAAGATCGGAAGGGAGGAAAGACATTAAATTTTTTAAATTATTTCTGCAGGAGATAGAATTATAGATGATTATTATTTTCTTCTATAAGCTTTTCTAATTTTCCCATTTTTTTTAAATTAATTAATTTATTTATTTTTGGCTGCATTGGGTCTTCGTTGCTGCACGTGGGCTTTTTTTTTTAGTTGCGGTGAGCGGGGGCTACTCTTCATTGCCGTGCGCGGGCCTCTCATTGCGGTGGCCTCTCTCATCGTGGAGCACCGGCTCTAGGTGCGCGGGCTCTAGAGTGCAGGCTCAATCGTTGTGGCGCACGGGCCTAGCTGCTCTGCAGCATGTGGGATCTTCCCGAACCAGGGCTCAAACCCATGTTCCCTGCATTGGCAGGCGGATTCCTAACCACTGCACCACCAGGGAAGCCCCCCATATTTTCTACAATAAACATGCATAAAAGTTTAGCCCCCTTGGCTGACATCCCCTGACTGGAGGGCACATGGGCTGTGGAGGTCACAGCGAGCTGATCTGTCTGGCTTGGGGCTACAGTTAGGAGGCTTCCAAGGCTTCTGCCAGAAGATGACCTCACGTTTTAAGCCAGCGAGCTCAGGGGCTCACCCACATGCTGCCAGCTTGCACAGTCTCGGCTCCCAGGGGTAATGGGTCAGTTGGGAGGGATGGCCTGGATTTTGAGGGGTAGTTGCAAGAGGCATGAACTCTGACAGTTACCCTCTGCCCGGTGCTCCCGCCTACCAGTTTCGGGGTCACACTGGTGTTCACAGGGGTCCAGGAGCCGCCGGGCACAAAGGTCCATGGCCCAGGGCCCACTGGAGTTCTGCTGAGAGAAGAGAACCACTTGGGCAGGGTTCAGCCAGTCGCTGGCATCCAGCTGGCTCCCCTCCAGCAAGATGAAGCGGCTCCCTGCAGGGGGAGAGAGAGGAGGCATGCCCGTGTGTGCCCACAGCACACACACACATTACTGAAGACAGGCTGAGCAATGCTCTGCAGATTAGCCCCCACCCGAGGTCATTACTTCTACCAACCCTGGCCCGCCACGAGTCACAGAGCAAGGGATCAGCGGATGGAGACTCGGCCAACACTTGGATCTCCCGCCATATCATCCCCTGCTGCCTTGTCCCATCCCATGTCTACTAGTGTGGACCCAAGGGATACAGGGACAGAGCAGCTCTGTGATGGCCGTGGCACGGCTCCATCAGACCCTGGCAGTCGTCCAAGGAATGGAGACCTGCTGCCTGTCTTCAGTTGCCATGAAAATAAATAGCAGGCCCTCTAACACTCCAGACAGTCCCCACCTGTTTTCAGCCTTACGGCAACCAAGAGAACAGACATTAACAAGTCAATTAGGTGCTCTGGGTTTAACTAATTCAGGGACTCTCAGAATGTATATTATTCCCTCATTATGTCAGGGTCCCCCTGGATGAAAGTAAATTATTGCTTCAGAGTTCTAGGCTCATAGCAAGTTACTGCAATTAGGAATTTCTCACCAGGCGTATCAAATGGAAACGTGGCTAACGCTTAAACATTCTACTACTCCACTTAGCTTTTCCCCATTCAAAGGCTAAGAGAATCTTGGTGTCTATGTACCTATAGCCAGTATGCCCTGCATTTATCCACAAAGACAGGTGCTTAATTAAAAACAAACAGAAATGGGAAATGGGCATAGAAAGGAGGAGGTGATCTGTTCTTTTTTTTTTTTTTAACCTGCTTTCTGATTTCATCAGTGGACGATCTAACTTTGTCCTAAGTCTTTCTTATCCAGGTTTATTTTTTCCTCACTAATAGGTAACAGGGCTCCCTGGCTTGTCTATATTTTCCCTGCCCACCCTGAAACATTCTTCTCGGGGGAGGAGCAGAGGTGGCATCCTCAGAGGTGGACTTACCATCAGCGATCAGGTGCTCGGGGACGTGCAGGGTGATTTTGACAACGAGAGGGCAGCTGACGTGAGAGGAACACACAAGGCCGATCACGCAGCTGGTGACGCTGATCAAGGTCAAGGTGGTCTTATTCACAGGACTTCGGGGAGAGCCCACTGAAAACAAGGCAAAAGCAAGACACTTGATGGGAAAAATCTCGGTAGTGAAGGGCCATCTCGGCCTTTTGCTGCTCAACCTGGAAAACAGGGGAGGCAGTTGGCAAACCCAGCCCAGGTGGGAAATGTGTCTAGTGCGTGAGCTCAGTGACTTTCACCCTCATGGAACACCATGTCATCGCCTGGTGTAGGAGGGGACTGGGCCGCTGGTGGTCCTCAGAGTCAACAATGGTCAGCTGTGAGCAAGTCTTCTGCATGCCTCCTGGGCCAGGTCACAAGAGAAATCATAAAGGAGGGCACTGTCCCCCTCTACTCGCCTGGCAGGGCTCCAACCTCTTGCCCAAGGGCGGTGGGAATGCTTTTACCCTACGCTGGAACTCCCTGCACTTCCCATGGCTTTCCACAGAGGGCGCTCTCACCAACCAGCTTCTCCACTCCTGGGGTTCAAACTACCTCTCACCTACTCTGTGGGTGAGAGTCCAGGGCTTGGAAGGAGGAAAACAAGGAACGTCTGCTCTATACAAGTAGAAGATATTGTCACACCAGAAGGCTCTCCCCAGTCCTGCAGTCCTTGGGGTAAGGTTATAAATGGAAGCTTAGGGAGAAAATATGAAAGCTGAGGGATAAGAAACACTTCCAAGTAGCTAAGGAAAGGGCTAAGAAGGGAGGTTTTGGGGGTGTTTGTTTGGTTTTGGTGGAGAGGATAAAATGGTAGTAAGAAGAGGGACCTTTCACATGGAAACAGAACAGATGTGGGAAAGCAAGAAAGCAAAGCAAGCTGCCGACCAAATGTATGAATACTTTGGAATTTTCTTACAGTCTGTGTTAATATTTATTATTGATAGCAATGAAAGGCATCTATTATGGCTGACAACGTGCTAAGTGTTGTACATACATTATTTTAAATATTTGCTTCCTTACAATAAATCTATGAGTCTGTACAGTACCTACCCACTTTATAGATAAGGAAAATAAGTCTCAAAGAGATTAACCTTATAGTGATAGTTAACATTTATGAATAAGTGTAATTACCTGTCAGGCACCTTACACCTGACATATCAGGTGTCTTACGTGTCTCACACCTGGGCATATCATTTAACGATGACAGCCTGATGAGGCAGCTCCCACAGAAACAGTGCGTTAGAGAGGCTATAGGGCATGTCCAGGGTCAAGCAGCTACTAAGGAGGGGAGCTGGAATCAACACACAGATCCAGTGAGGTTACAGCCCCTAGACAATTCACTATTCAATCTCTGGGTCCAGTGGAGTCTTTGCAATTGCCGTTCTCAGGAACACGGGAAAAGATGTGGTCTATGGCTGCACACATCTTTTCTGGGAGCAGGTCCCCTGAGTGGGTGTGTTGGCAATAGCTGGGAGGGAGTGATTGCAGGGTGGCAGGTGGCCTCTGGATCCCCTGTCCCTTGCTACCTGGAGATTTTCTATTCATGTTAGTACCCTTTCAACACGGAGTCTATTTCCCACACTTACACATTTCTTCCTCCAGCCCATACCAGGCCTGAGCAGCGCCCAGATCCGCCACCCGAATGGCCCTCAGGCACTCAAATGCGATATCCAAAACTGGGCTCTGCACCCTCCTTCCAACCCTGCTCTCCCTACCATTTCCACTGCCCAGAGAATGGCACTGCCGTCTACTTGGTTCCTCAAGTCCCCAAACACCATCATGTCTATCTCTTCCCTCTCTTTCATAAGCCACCCCCACCCCCCACCAATGCCATTAAATCTTTTTTCATTCTGTGCCCCAAATTTCTCTTGCTCCATCCTCTGCATCCCTACCTTGGTCTATCATCTCACCCCTGGACTATGGCAACAGCCATCCACCCAGTCTCCCTGCCTCAACTTCCCCCTGCTCTCACCTATCCTCCACGCTGCCTTAGAGGGATCGTTCACAAAGCAGAGCAGACCAGGGCTTTGCTCTTTAAAAAACCTTCAGTGACTCCAGCTGAAGTGTCAGGTCTAAGTCCTTCAGTCAAGGGAGATCTCCTGATCTTCCAGCCTTATTTCCGAAGCAGACCACAGGCTGCCCCAGAAGCTTTATTCTAGTAAACTATTTCCTGCTCTCTGACTAGACAATTATTGTTTATGTCCCTGTGACTGCACATACTATTTCCTCCTCCACAGAATGCCATTTTGTCACCTTGTCAGCCTGGTATACACCTACTCTTCAAGTCTCAGCTCAAACAATATCTCCCTGTAAACACTTCCCTGAAACCTTCAAGAACCGATTCTCACTCATTCCTTGCTGTTCCTCCCACCCTTGTGCACCCTGCTGTTACAGCCCTTCTCACACAGTGTAGTCACTGTTTACAGGCACTTGCTCTCCTGTGATGGCAAAATGACTTGCTGCTCTGCCTCTTGTCTCTCTGGTCCTTCTGCATCATCAACCCATCATCCAGAATCTCTACCTAACTTCAAAATTTCCAGCGGTCCCCTTTGACCTACAGAACCAAGTGCAAACCCATTAACATCGTGCGTGCACTGGTCCTCTAGCCTGTTATCCAGCCCCATCCCTCCTATCCCTGTGTGCCTACATATTCAAATCCTGGATTACAACTACCACATTGAACTCCTTTTACTTGCTTGGAAATGCCATGTTCTTTTGTGCCTTCAAGGCTTTGTATCTGCTCTTTTCCTCTACTGAAATGCCCCTTCCCCTAGATTTTCCTCTTTCAAGAAATTCTATGCATTGTATATAATCCAAGGCTAATTATTTTCTCCCTTTTTGCCTCCTTTTGCTGCCAGGTAGAATTAACTTTCCTCTCTTCTGAGTACTCGTTCTACTTTATTTATATTATTAAATTAAGTCTTATCACTGTGCCATGTTTTCAGGTTTCTACTACTGATCACAAAGCCTGACCCATGACAGGTGGGTTATAAAATTTCCTGCTGGCCTGATTGATGTATCCAGTTCAATTCAACAAACACTGGCAAGCATCTATTACAGGCAAAATCCCTCACTAGGCACTTTGGAAAAATAAATTAGAAAAGCCCATCCATAAGAAGCTTACAGTCTAGTTAAAAGCAATAAACAGTTGACGTACTAGGAGACCTTGGTATTTAAAAGTAACAATTTTATGTTGCAAAGGAACTCATTCTAATTCATTACTATAGATTTTCTTACACGGGATTTTATTAAAGCAGAACCCACCCTGCTTTGCTGTGGCCTAGGGTGGATGGGCCTAGGACGACTCTCTGCTGTATATAAATATGTAATGAACATCAAGAGTCAACAGTCTCACCTCAGGGATACTGGGGCACCAGACATTAGGCAACCCAGAGCCCCACTGATCTCTTGAGAAAAGTGGTGGGAAGAACTTTTGTACTGATAGCAGCAGAGCCTGCAGAACTGGAACTGAGGAATTAACAGGGCTTCCTTCAATCTCTGGGAAGAATTCTTCAGTACGTCAAGAACTCAGATGGAGGTGGGAGACAGCCAAAAGGTAGGTGTCTTTGGGTGGGGGGCGGCACTGGTTGATTATTGGCTGGGGAAAATGTTATTGGCTATCACACAAGATGACATCACTCAAATACCCTCCATTGTATCTCGACGGGCCCGTCTAAAATTCTTTAAGATGAAGTGCTGTAGAAAGCCAAGCCTGCACTGTGGAGAGTTCTAACAGCAACACAATAGAGATCTCATAGTGCCTTGCCAGTCACCAAAAAGGCACATTTTAATATAATTAAGCCCTATGCGTGAGGTATTGTTAACCCATTTAATATGTGAGGAAACTGCGGCTCAGAGAAGTTGTTGCCTTTATCCAGTATCACACAGCAAGTAAATGCTGAAGCTTTTTTGGTGCCTGAACACAGACCTCCCTCAGTAACGATGGTGAGACCACAAAGTCATAGGCACTGGTAGCCACAGCTGCAACAGCCATGCCTGAAGCCACTGAACATCAGGGTGGAGAGTCACAGACCGTGGCTGCGTGAAAGGACAACTCTATCAACACTGAGAAGAATGAACAAACCAACCTGGGCCCTGCTAGGAGAAGGGAGGGGACTTGGGCCCTGGGAGTCCTGTGATTCTGCTGGGCAGGGGATTAAAGGTCAAAAACCACTTCGCATGTTTTTCAGGCCACAGATCGTTCCTCAACTACCCCACCCCCCAAGCTCTGCCTCACTCAATCCCAGGATGGCTGGGTAAGCGAGGGTAAATATACTGTCTATTTTTTCACATATAACACACTTTATCAACTTTATTTCCTGTGTCTAAACAGCAAAATATGACTCCCGAGGCTTCCAGAAGGAATTGAGAGTCTTCTGACCAAGAAATAGCCTTTCAAACAACTTGGAAACTTGTTTGAGAGTGCCATTATCTGGGAGAGATGATTCTCTGAAATTTTCCACTCTAGGCTCTTCTTTCTTCCTTAGGAGGAAACACCAAGTTTGGTCCAAGAATTCTTCCTGCGGACACTGGCTTTGGTCCACAGAGCCCCCTCCCTGACCCAGCACCTCTGTAGCTGCCTGCCTTCCCCGCCCCATGGCCCCTCTCACCCCACTTTGCCCCTCTATCCTTCCTACCTCTACTGCGCCTTCGGCTCCGCGAGGGGTCAGTGTAAAAGGTCAGCTGGGGGTCATTTTCTGCCTCTGTGCTAGAATCCCCTTCAGGGTTCAGGAAGGCGGAACCAGCTGTAATGAAAAGACAAGGGCAAAAACAGTGTCTTCAGTTTTGTCTTCATGACACCAAATCATTGGGCAAGTTCAAGGGGAAAACACAAGCAGGGTGACTGACAATCTGGGAGGAGTAGCCACAGGGATTGGAGCTTCCTGATGATACACAGATTTATTGGAGAAGGAGACCTCGATATGACAGCCATCACTAAAGCCCTACATCCACCCAGCCCATGCTCCTACTGAGGAGAGCCACCTGCCAGAGAGGACAATCGTGGACGGTACGTGGAAAAGGAAGAAAGGGAAATTTCCCTCATTACACGTCATGATTCTGGTTGATAGAGGCTGGAATTATGTCCTAAGGGGCATATGTCTGTATGTCTTAATGTCTATATTGTATTTTTTAACTGGTTCTAGGATTAATATATATTCAATGTGAAAAAGAGAGAAAAGAATAAACAAAAGACCCCCACATGTTTAAAAGGAACAAGGCTGATGTCCTCTAAATCCTCCAAGTCAGAGAAAGACTCTGTTAACATTTGATGAATACACTCTCCATCTTTTTCCTGATACAGAAGCAGATAAAGGTTTTTTAAGTTCCCCTTAAAAATGGCATTCTGCTGTACCTTCTATTTTATAACCTAATTTTTCCCCATTGAATAGATGGGTGGGCAACTTTCCACATGAACAAATATAGATCTATAGTATCATGTTAAGCCACTGGCCGGGAGACAGATGTGCAGGTAGTTAAGCAATTCCCCATTGACGGACATTTAAGCTACTTCCAATTTTTTGCTCTTTTAAACAATGTTGGGATGAACAGCCTTTTACACACATCTTTGCATACTTGTCCAATTATTATTTACTAAGTATAAATTCTCATTGCTAAAATTACTTGGTCAAAAGGTGTGTATACCTTTAAATTTGTTGGTTAAGTAACACACAACAGGCCTGTAGAAAGGCTGCGACCAAACACAGCCCCTCTAGCGATGCCTGAGAGTGGGGGTCAAGGCCCTGCCCCTGCCGGTATTAAGGAAGCCACCTTCAAGCCCTAGCACCAGACGCGGGTACCTCTTGCTTTGTTGTTGATCCTCTTTCTCTGGCTACTGGAGGTGTGAGAAAGCAGAGTGGCCTGCTGGTGGTTGGAGTCCACGGGGCTGGTAGCAATGATGTTATCTTTATACTTGTTCATCAGCGACAGCTTGGCATTGTCGCTTCCTGTATAAGGAAAGGCCAAGGCAGAAACTTTAAAAGGCCGAAGAAAGTGAGAGCAAGGAAATCTGCATGAACCAAGTACGTGGGGTTTCACAGAAACTGAAATATGAAAGCTTTAAAGTGAGAGACTCGCAGAGACTGAAATGCTTCTTTTTGATTTGTAGGGGACTACAGAGTTATGAGAGAAGGGGTGAAGAAAGGAAATCCAATTCAACCAATTCTGTATTGATAGGGTCACCACGTGTGGCCGTTCGGTGAGATACAGACTGCAGATTTCTTTCCTTTGGTCAGCACAGAGTTTCACAGAAATCTGAATTTGAGCGCATTCAGGCGGAACCTGCCCCCTCTCTCTCATCCCAGTCTGCTCCGTTCCCTGTTGTTGACATCCAGCTCTCTCACGTATTTGTGCTATCTGCCTGCTCCCCGAGTCTCTAATCACATGGCTACTTGGTGGGCTTAGCACGATGGCAGGTGCTATGGAATATACGAGATATTGAAGACACATCCCCTAGTCTCAAGGAATGTCTAGACTTTACACCTTATTAAGACATGCCTCGTCATAGGATCTTCTCTAGATAACAAGCAGAATGGAAACCTCCATGATGTGATTTCAAGCCCCACAGCAAGTCCACATATCTTAAGCAATATTCAGTTTCAAAAATGTCTTCTTCAAAGATAATTGGGCAGTTCCTTGAAGGATCATTGTCTTGGGGTTCTATCTACAGATAGTTGTTATTTATAGCAGTATGAGAGATCGGCTATAAATGAGAAGTACAGTCATTTCCTCTCTGCATTTGACCGACTCTGGTCTTGTTCAGCCACATTAGCTCCAAGTCTCTTCCACCCAGTGTCTCATAGATGCACAAAGCATCTGAGGTCAATCAGTTTGATCGTATTCCTTTATTTTCTTTGAAGAAGTACATCCCTTGTAAAGACCACAGAGGTATGGGCAAGACAACACAACTAAAACACCCCAGGCCAAAGTCTCAGGAGTCATAGAAAAGAAAGATACCTCTGTCCCCTCCACTTCAATGGAAAATTGAATTGCCCACACAAACATACCACACACAAAAATGTCACACACGCACGTTGACCTTTTCTGCTACATCCCTATTTTCCCGAGGATTGCTCATTACATATGGAAAAGCCTCTAACCCACTCTTCTGTTGGACGTAAAAGTCCCTCTACTTCCAGTGCCAAGTGGAAGTGGAGAGGGATCCAATTCACCCTTGTTCTTCTGATTTCGTATATTAGAAAACGGCTCCCATCATCTCAGGAAAATGCTTACGCTTCTTGCCCACCCGGGAAAGGGCACTGGCACATCCCATTATGTATGACAACCAGCCATGAAATTAGAAAACAGCTGTTCCCTACCCACTCTCTAGTGCCCTGAGACAAGGACCGAGGCACCCACCTGGCGTGAGGTCCATCCCTGCCTTCTCGTTGCAGCCCTGCAGGGAGTCGAGGGTGCGGGTAACCTGGCTGGCGAAGTCCTCCCCTCCGTTCATGCACTCCCTCTGCAGGTGGTGGCGCAGGTCAGTGATGTCGTACTCGTAGCCATCCAGGATTGGTGTCTCCCGGATGCTCAGGGTGCCGCTGGAGTTGTGGCCCTGCACGCGGGCATTGCGCAGACTCTCCCGCCCGTGCCCGCCGATCAGCACAGAAGGAATGTAGTGAATCTCATTGGCAGCCTCAGCGCTGGCACTCTTCTGGGGCTGGGGGACCCGGCGGCGCTTGCACCAGCGCCGGCGAGTGTACAGGATCATCACGAGGCACAAGATGGACAGCAGCAGCGCTATCATGCCACCCTAGGAAGAGAGGACAGCAGGTGGATGCAGGAAGATGGGTGAGCTCATCCCACCAAGGGGCCTCACCCCTCCCGCTGTTACCATCCATCACTCACCCATTAATTCATTCATTCACTTAGGTGCAGTACGTGCTTATAGCAAGCGTCACTCAGCAGTAAAGGGACAGTCTGCTGTGATCGGTGATCAGGGTGAAAGAAAAATGGAACTGGGATGATTAGTGCATCATTTCAAGTGATCCACGGTTGCTTCTGGCTTAGCAAACAATTTGAAGAAGAAAGAAGTCTTTGTGATTGTGTGTGTGTGTGTGTGTGTGTGTGTGTGTGTGTGTGTGTGTGTGTGTGTGTGTGTGTGTGTGTGTGTGTGTGTAATTTCAGCTGCAGAAATAAGAGAGAGGGTTTTTTAAAGCAGATCTGCTATATGTAAAGCTGGTTTCAGGCCAATTTTTAGCAGTGGGATGGCATCTGGTTTCTTCCTCTTTCAAATCTTAAAATCAATCATATATAGATTCTAACTCTGCCTCCACCAACCATCAGCAAGTCCTATAAATTCGAGACCTCAGATTCTGTATAAGAGAGAAGATACCACAGATTCCTCATCTGTATAATGGAAAAGATACCACTTACCCTCACAGGGTGGTGTAAGTACTAAGTTATGTAACACATCTAATAGATTGTATCACAGGGAGTCAAGGCTGTCAGCCTAACCTTAAATGTCTCCATCAGAGTAATTGCCCAAGCAGGAGAAAATCAGAGACCCATCCGAAGAGAAGTTTACATCCGTCAGGAACTTACAACCAAGTGTGCAGAGAAATCTCATCATTTGAACATGACTTTTGGGGTCACTGCTGCTTTAGGAGACAGCCTTCTCCCACTCACACAGTCCTGAGTGATGTTCCCATTCTTGCTAAGCTCAAGAGAAGGGACTGAGACCCATGTTGTCCTGGACTCAGGCTGGCAGAGGAGTTTCCTTCTGAACCTTCCGGTGCTCCAAGGCCATCCTCTGAGGCCATTACTTAAAAGCCTGAACACAACTAAGTTGTCCGTCAGAGACGAGGATGCAGTGCTCAGCGAGGCTCAATGCCTCGCCTTAACGTGTGCCCAGGGCAGTGTTTGGCGGGAAGGGCTTACAAGCCCATTGCTGCACAGCACTCAGTGGGCATAAATCTTCCCGTGCACAATCTGTATTCACTCCCTTTACTTTGGTCAATACCCCTCGGAACCTATTTCATTAGGTGGGCATGTGCCACATGGTTCTGCTCTCAATCTTGGGCTACAATCACTGTCACCCCATCATATAGGCTAGAGGTGAAAACCCTCTATTAATTCCCAGGGGCTCCCCCACACAAGGCTGGGTCAAGATGATTCCCTTGAATATATTAGAGGGGGCTTTTTCCAGTCTCATAATAATTATATCTTAGATTTATAAAGTTCCACTCCCTGTAAATTTTCCCATTTATCCTCCCTCTCCCACCATCACTGTGAGCACGTGCGCACGCACTCACACACAGGATGCTGCTGCTTTCCAACAGGCAGCTCAGAGGAGCTGAGACAAGAAGTAACCGAGTCAGCTGTCAAGTGACCTGTCATGTCGGGTAGCTTTTTGGAGACATACACTGGCCTCCAGGTTTTCAAATTTTTCTTTTATCTGCATAACCCTTTCTCCTGGTGAAATCTCTCAAGCAAGTACAGAGAAAGCATGAATATGAAGCTGCTCAGGTTACAGTGGGGGTGGGAGTCCAGAGCCAAGCATTCTAGGTCCCTGATAAGTGCCGCCCCTGCCGCCCATGGTCCCTCCCTCCTGGCCGCCCTGCAGATGTGCACAGAGAGCCCCTGGGGCACCTCAACAGGGCAGACCTGAGCCCCGCACCCGTTTGCCGAGAATGAGTGTTTGAGTCCAACCCAGTGGTTTTTCGGCAGACCCTTTATCTCAGAGTCAGACCCACTAACTTTCCTTCATCCCAAACTGAAACTGCAACAATAGGTAATTAAGCCACACAGAAAGAATAACTTCCCGAGCCAGGGAAGTTGTCAGACATTGAATTAGGCAAGTGAAAGCTAGAGGTAATTTTATTCCCTAAAGAGCTGTAAGGGGAGCATAAACATCCATCTCCCGGGAATGGTTTAAGCACCATCCTTCCCGCTCGCAGAGAGGTCTTCAGGCGCCCCTTCCGCTCTTCCTCTCTGATTCTCCTTTCAGTTGCTCACAACGGGGTTGTGATAAGATCCAGGCCATAGGTCCATGCCCCTTATTACACAGGAATAAAGCAACGACAGTGGTCTGTTAATGGGGCTTTTACTTTGTATCAGACATTTGCCCCAAATGCTCTACACTCTGAGAGGTAGGGTCAACTATTTCCCCATTTTACATTTGAAGAGGCTAGGGCACAGAGGCCGAATAACTTGTCCAAGGTCACACAGCAAATGAATCGTAGGACTGGAATGGGGCCAAAATGACTCCCACTCCAGAGCCTACCTTCTTAACCACTAGGCTGCAGTCACCCCGACTGAGCTTCGCTCATTGGAGACATATACACCCTGGCATCTATCTCATGAATTTTAAAAGGATAGAGTAGGAGAATATGGGTAATTCCACCTGAATCCATCCTCACCTTTCGAAGGAAAAAGAGAAACTACTCAAAGTGCACATCTAGCTGACAAAGAGACACTATCGTAAACAAAGGACCTTGCACAAGCACCCACTCAAGCGTCCTACTCAAGGTTAGTAGGCAGGGCAAAGACAGCAGATGCATTTCAGGGTCTCTGTGCTAAAATAAGACTGTGCCTCACACACCACTACCTGCCTGGAGGATACCATTAGACTCTCAGTTTAGTTGAATTTCGACAGAGAAATCTGCGTTCCCTCTCAACTGTGAGACCCAGTGAAAATCTTTAGACTCAGCCCCTCCTCTTCTGAAGAAATGAAGGCCCAGAGAAACGACAAAACTAGACAGTGTAGAACCGGTTCTACACCCAGATCCTCTTCCACTGCTCTTTTCATGGTACTGTTTTGTTAGGTTCATCTAAAGTCCCCTTTACCATGTAGGGGCCTAGACACTCAATTAGCAATATTTTATGCTAATTTTTTAAAAAATAACAACTCATAGGGAGCTAGAATACACGTTTTTGTTCGGCTAAGCCAGTTCATTTAGCAGCTCTAGTACTGCTTTAGCAAAACATTCCGTCTGCTTAGAGTCACTGACTCCAGATGACCTCAGTTTTTTAATAATCAGTTACCAATAATGAGCTCCAGCCATTAGGTGAAACAGCACAGGCATATGAAAAAACATTCTCAGGCACTCAAACTGTGGAATAGTCTCTCTGCATCTATAACCCAAAATGATGGCAGATGTCACAACGCTTTGTTATGACTTACTAGTTGTGGACTACTATCGAAATAATAATATACATAAGTTATATGATATTAATTTGTAATATTATTTAATAATATGTTGTAATAATAATTTGTAAAATCACTACACACAAATACCTCTGGACTGCTTATCTGCTCTATCCAGTGAGGAGGGAGTAGGTAGGAGAACTTTATGTACAGGGCCTCCACTATACTGGGAAAAGGCATGGGTGTAGCCACTTTGATAATGTTCCGTCTATGGTGAGGACTCAAATTCGATTGCTTTTGCATTCCTGTGATAAACCACCATTCTTTGATGTTACCATTACTTTTAACCCTTCTACTTCCATTGGAGATTTTAAGCAGTTTCAGTGAAACTCACAGAGGCTCTAGGATTTTTCTTTCAAATAACCTAATGAAACCAAGAGGTGGCAGATGAATGGAAAGAAAGCCTAGGCCAAGAAGGGCTAGGAGCTTCCTAATAATCAAGTGAAAAAGAGCAAGGCGAGTTCTTGTCTGACAAAAGAAAATTTGTTGGTAAACTTATAGTTACCAAAGGGGAAAGGGGGGGAGTGATAAATTAAGAGTTTGGGATTAGCAGATACAAACTACTATATATAAAACAGATAAACAACAAGGTCCTACTGTATAGCATAGGGAACTATATTCAATATCTTATAATAACCTATAATGGGAGAGAATCTGAAATAATATATACTCAACTGAATCACTTTACTACACTAATACAACATTGTAAACCAACTATATTTAATAAAAATTAAAAAAGGAAAGGAAGTTTGTTGGGAGGAACAAACTTCCTCTAAGCATTCAACCCCATTCAAATAGACTTCCACCTGGCATGTGAACGTGAGCATACTGACAAACGCAGTGGGCAATGTGATCTCCCAGGCTTTACAGAAGTGCACAGGAG
The DNA here is from genome assembly GCF_003676395.1 of Aethalodelphis obliquidens. NCBI lineage: Eukaryota > Metazoa > Chordata > Mammalia > Artiodactyla > Delphinidae > Aethalodelphis > Aethalodelphis obliquidens. The sequence goes on along the minus strand of NW_020837999.1, from coordinate 4,161,816 downwards.
TTCTTCCTACACCTACACCTTGCTTTGAGCTTCTGCATTACCCTAGCTGTGTTCAGAGTATGTGCTTCATTTATGTGTTAACTTGAATTTTTATGGCAAAACAAAACAAACAGAAAACCCATTAAGGTACATTTGGACCCAAGTGAGAAGTAACAAAATGCAAACTTTGAACATTAAAAAAAATAACACTGACAGCAAGATATGTAATTTTTTGCTCTTTATTCATCTTTTCATGAGTTTTCTGATTATTCTATTGATTTTCCTCAAAACTGTTAAAATTTTTGTATCTACAAGTATGTTTGGGGTATATGAAATCTCCACATCTATTAATAAGATGCTTGCAAAAAGTGGTATTTAAAAATATATTTTCCTTTAAAAAAATCAATAAATCATTTCTGCTGGCTTTAACAGAGATCAAACAAATGAAATCAGCTTTTATTTTCTCATGAAACTGACAATTTGGGCACTTACCTGAGAGAGTAGTATGAGGTTTGTCAGATAATTTGCAGATTTTGTAATATTTATGTTAGAATGTTTTATATAGCACTGATGGTGATTGTTCAGGGATAGAAAGTTCTAGGCAGAGTTCCCTTTTATGCCATCCCAGTCATGCAGGCCAACCACAAGACTGTCTCATTATCTGACCTGTGTATTCATCCTGGGTCTGGGTCATTCCTCACTCCCTTAGCTAACCCTTACTTGTCCTTTGAAGTCAGTTCAGTGACATAACCTCAGCCAATTCTTCCCTATATCACTGAACCACCCATAGAACCCTTCCACATAACTAACCACAAGTACTTTTATCTCTGATTTACTTGTTGATCTCATCTACTAGATTATAGACTTCATGAGAGCAGAGGATGCTAAGTTCCAGGGTCAATCTTAGTAGTGCCTTCCATGAAGTTAAGTGTTCAATAACTGTGGAAGGAAGGGTGGAAAGGGAGGGAGGAAAGGAGGGAGGGCGGGAGAGGGGGAGGAAAAGAGGAAGGGAGGGAGGGAGGGAAGAAGGGGAGGTCAACTTTGAGTATCTTTCAATAGGGACATCATCTGTGTGCCTCCAAGCAAAGCTTATACGTCAGTTGCTTACGTGACTCATCCATTCGATTCATGACTCAATCATTCAACAGATATTTACTCACTTTAGAGAGGCATTTTTCTTATGGTCACTGTTATGCAGATACTGCAGTGAATAATAAAGGAATAGGTCCTGATCTCATGGGGTTTACCTTTGAGTTAGAGAAAATAATCTCTATAATTTGGTTTTTAAAGGTAAACATAGGCACAAAAGGAAGATAAAAACAGATCACAAGGACTGGAAATAGCCTGCCATAACTTCTTTTCTTATAAAAGAAGAAACTGTGATAGGTAAAGATATTTGGACTGGAGGTTATACCCTAGGTATAACCTATAACGTCAGGGGCCAGTAAAACCCTTCCATTATCCCAAATCAGTGCCGTATGATCGGTAAATCCCAACAAAAAGAATCCAGATTTATCAAATTTCACCAAAGTTTAGGGAGTCACCTGGGTTTTGCGAACCCTTGGCAGAGAAGCGGAAAAGCTGAGATTATGTTTCCGGCCACCATCTGTCAAGTGGCTGCAGACAATCAATCCACTCACATTTCAAAGCTTAGCTCCGCCCTAGGAGTAACCAGAAGAGTGAATCTGAGACATAATTAATTATCCCTCAAGGCACTGGACACACTGAATTCAAATTCTATTCCTAAAGGAATTAAATGGTGGTTAAAAACTAAGAATAAAACACACGAGTTTGGTGGCCTGTCACCTATTTTTCCCCAATAACAAAGCCCAAAGGTCTAGGGCAAATGCCCTGCCTCACATATGACAGTGATCATTTCTATCTCTCTCCAGCTTTCAAAGAAGGCAGACCAAGAGGAGAAAAACTGTGTAAGCCCATATGGCAATGCTGCTCACTTTCTAATCTAGATCCAAATATCCCAGGGGTAGGGAATGGATGAGGTGAATAGATGATTTTCAAGGTCCCATCCAATCCTACGTTTCTCTGAGCCCCGTGGAAAACTATAGTAAGTTTCTAATAGCATGTAGGTCACCCATAAAATAGCAGAGCTAACCGGAACAACTTTGTGCAAGTTGCACAGCCTCTATGAACCTACCCCAGGCCTTCATCTATCAAATGAAGTATTAAAAGAAATGCACTGACTCTTCCAAATTGGAAACTTCCTGATTATAACACTGATACCTGTCAAACTGGAAACAGCTCTCAACTGGTAAACTAATTATGGAAAAAATATTTGTGAGCTCTTCTTGCCCAGTAATGCCAGCAACTACAGACCAAGGAACTGATCCTTCAGAGGCAGGCTATCAACTCCAGCTTAGCCAATGCAGCCCTGATAAACAGACCCACCCGCTTCCCCAAAGGCACAATAGGCCTTGGAAATCAGAAGATGTCATTGAAATTGTATTAACACATTCTTGACCTTGAGGATCCTTTTACTGCCAGGAGTCCCTAAACTAGAAGAGAAGTTTGCTCTTCTGGCAAATTCTCTTTTCTGTGGTGGCTGGTGAATAGAAATCCATTATCCTCTGCCCATCTCCTTCCCAGATGGAAGACAAAAGCTACAGGTTAAGCCTATTAAGTAGTGGGTGCAATTTATAAATTATTAGGAACACTACCTCCCCTTGGGGGTTTGCTGAAGTCTTTAATCGTGTGGAAATGCTTTCCAGTTGCCACAGGCCACCATGTTAATTAAGAGGCTTCAACATTCCTCTGGGGCTTCTGACGTGAATTGCACATCCCACTGGCAGGGGACAGACCTGCCCTGCCTGGTCAGCCTCTCACTGGAGCCTGCTGCCATGAGATGCTTCAGAACCCCATCCCCACCCTTCAAAGTCCAAATATCCAAAGCGTAGGGAAGACACAGGATGTCCCCCCAAGATCTCTCATTAAAATGCCATCTGGGGGGTAAAGATAGGGACCAGGCAACCTTCCATATATAAGCAAGAGAAAAACTCTAAGATCAAGAGCTCCCTAGGTTAGGCAGTTTGACCTTAGAGGGCCCTCCCAACCCAAAGAGGCTATGAGCATGAAGTTCTTCTCAAGAGGAAACTCAACTTTATAGCTTTTAATTTTTTTTTTATTTTCCCAGGTCTAAAAGTTTTGATTCTGTTCGGTTTGATCACTGTCTTTCTTCTTTAATCTGGGAAGTTTGTCTTCAACTCCTCTGTGAGGCTTCAGGAGTTTCAGCTAATGAGCGCCTGAAGCTCTGCAGGGAAAGTGGCTAGAGTCTAGCATGCTGGAGCCAGCCTGGGCTATTTCAAGTTGTCCTCTTTCAGGTTCTTTTTATAGAGCTGCTTTTTTAGTTCTTGGGATTTTTCTTACCTCTGAGGCTTGACTTTGCTGTCCCAAAGTAAAAGCAAGGGAGTACATTTGTGCATAAGGAGCTCAGAGCTCTCTGATCACTAGTACCTTGGGGAACCTGCCGTTTGCCTTAATGAGAAGGCTGAGGTCGAGTGGAGCTGGACGAAGCAGGGTGACAGAAGCAGCTTGCCACGGCTGGCTTTTCCGGGCCCAAGGCTACCCTACTGGATCCCCTAATTCCAAAGACTGGCCTAGATTGTTGCAGAGTGAGAGAGCCGCGAGGAATCACGCAACAGAGGCAAAGCTGAGGTCCTCCACTCCCTCTAGATGTAGACTTAGAAAATTTCTGAGAGATGCTCCTGCTTAGTCAGACATTATGGATGGGACCGCAATCAGTGCTATGTTAAGAGGCTGGCCCCACATGTGACCCATCGTGTGGGTATGTGCGTGCATGCACGTGCACGAATGTGTATATTGTGCATGACAGGCAGGCTGGGAGATAAACGGGTCCACACGGAAGCAAAAGCACGCCAGGTCGCTGTCTCAGCAACCCATGGGCAGAGCTGCGTGAGCCAGGCTCCCTCCACGGACCATGTGCACCAGCCCTTCAGAACTTCACAAGCCAAGCATGAAGCCAATAAATAAATATCTCCAGCTGGATAATGCTCCATGCCTATTCTTGGCCACGTTATTTTCCCCCTTTCCTCTTTGTTTTTATGCAGTAGGTGATCTCAATGAAGTAAAATAATAACAATAATCTGCTCCATTAGGACCAAGCATTAAGGGAATTATTGAACAAGTAACAGAAGAGGCAGCTGGCACGGTATATGCTAATGACCATTAGACTTTAACCCTCTTTCTCTCTGAACATAATGGAGTTGTTAAACCCTCTTCCTCCCATCTCCCCAAACGTCAGGTAGCCCAGCCCAAGGGGAAGAGAGAAGGTCTCAGAGACCTAACAGCTCTGTGGGCAGCAGCTGGCGCTGAGCAAATGAAAATCAACTGAGGGCAGACATTGTGCAGGACCCCTGTGGGGATTCCAATGACCTGTGGAAATTCCAATGACTTCAGATGAAAAAAGTTGGGAATAAAACGGAGAGTGTGTCAAGGTGTCAAGATTTCCCTGATTTGGGCCCATATTCATCAATATCACTCTCTGAACCAGGTCTTTTTTTTTTTTTTAAAGGTCTTTTTTCCTCCCCAGCTAAAAACTGAGATGAACCTTTAAAGGCTGCATAATCCAGGAGATGCCTGCGAGGGGACAGGTGGAAGGCCCTTCACACAGGTGCGGGCCTTGACCATATTTCTGTCCCACAAACAGAGGTCCAACTTTATCATTATGATTGCCATGAGGTCTGCCGTGGCAGGGTCTAGTCAAGTATTCAGAAGCCCTGCCAGGGTTTTCTTTCACAGTAGAACCTCCAATGGCACAGTGTCTGTACTGGGAGAGGTGACAATCCTACAGAGCTGACGGCTAGCTTTGCAAAAGATTTCAGAGGCTACATACCACTACAAAAGCATTTCTCAGCTCCTATAGCAATCCCATCACGTATGCTTAACTCCTCCCCTGAATTCTTGCCTCATTCTGCAATTCTACACACACACTGTCTTATTCCTATAGTATCGGCACAATGGAGGAGAAATAATAACTACCATTTGTAAAGTATATACCGTGTGCCAAACACAGTGAATGGTGAACTATCATTATCATTTTATTTAATCCTACCAATAAATTTTACCTAAAAATAAAATTTTACCTACCAATAAAATTTTACCTACCAATAAAATTTACCAATAAATTTAATCCTACCAATAAATATAATTTAATCCTACCAAAAATACCATTTCCATTTTTTAGGTGAGGAAACAGGAGATCAGAGGGGCTACATAATTTGCTCAAAGACCCAACCACTGATCTTAACAATGTTGTTTTATGACCTTGTTGAGTAGAAAGGAGCCCACCACTGTAGCCTGGGCTGCAATTCCCCAACTTCCCATCTTCTCCAAATTAAGCCCTGGTGGTCTTGCTCCTATATCTAACTCTTAGGGTTATGCAAGTAAGGATTCTCAAATGTCTACACTCAATACTGTCTTCACTGCCTGCCCCAGATGCCCCCAATCTTCTTCAATTAAGCTGATCAGTTAATGTAATCACTGGGTTGACCAAGTGCATAATTTCAAGCAATAATTTAATTGTGCCAAGGGCGGCCAGACTTACTGGGCGGTCGTTTCGACATGGGAAGAGAAAACTTACGGAGATATCTGTTCTTGGGTGGATGTTTTCTAAGTGAAATCAAATGCCTTTAGGGTCAACAGGCACAGATGCTCAACTATCTCCTTGAGAATAGCCTGCCACACTTGCACATAAACTCAGGTCTCTTTGCTGCCTGTAAGCCCTTGTTCTGGGGTCAGAGCCCTAAGAGGAACACTAGATGTGTTCCATAATACAACAACACATGTAGAAGATAGGCTGGGGAGAAAATGTGGGACTTGAACACTTTCAGGGAAATTAGAACCTGCATCAGTCAGGTCACCCAAAAGACTGCTGGCCAACAGATTTGGAAAAGGTAGGAGAAACCCTGCAGGTCATGTTTTGCATTAGGGCCCTAACAATGATAATGGTCACTCCCAATGCAAGTCATTTAATGCTGATCAAATACAGAGGTTAGCAAAACTCTTATTCATGGCTTTCTGCTCATAAAGCTCTTCTAACCTGTAACTTATTTGACCCACCTTGCTAAGGAGAATAACGGGCATCCATGGTCACATCTCTTGTAACACTCCAGCTGTGACTCAATCTTGGCACCAAGTAATATGCATAATAGAGCTGAAGAATTGTAGCAAAGGAACAGGCACGGGAATTAAGGACTGGGGGAGATGCTGACCTACGAACACAATTAGTGTTTCACATGCTAATATTCCCTCCAAGCCCCTCACTCCTTGCCAGCAAGCTTTGTCTGACACCAAAGAGGGGAGTGGGAGGGAAGATTGACAGTCAAGAGTCTGCTCTTGGGCCATACACTAAGTGCTGTGGCTCTTGTTTCTCCCTGTTAAAAAAAAAAATTATTACAATTCAATTTTTCTCTGGAACTAATCAAGCACAAAATCTGGAGAAGAGGCCCTGTTTGTGACGGCAATCTCCGAGCAACACACTGACGTTCTCATTAGGGCAGGAGGCTTCATTAAACCACCGGTTCCAACATCAGCAGCATGTTGTCTTCAGCTAATTACGTTTTCCCTGGCAAAGTCATTGTACAAGTCTTCAAATCCTTCCCATCATTAATTTAAAACACATGCACGCACAACAACTCCCTGCCCTGCCTCCTCCCTTGCTGGCCTCCCACCCACCCGTCTCCGCGTGCTGTCAGCTTTGTTCTTCTGGTTTTCCAGGACTTCTTTCTTATATCGGGGCTTTGGAGGGGGAGGTGATGAGGTGAAGTAGAGAACCTGTCACCTGTAAGCTTGATTTCTTCACTAGCTGACCACGGCTCCCTTTGTTCCCGGCCAGATGCTAGTTATACACCCCAGGACCTTGGATGCAAGCCCAGTGCTTGCCCGCAAAGACGGGCCAGAGCAAAGGGAAGCTGGAAGTTAGACCCAGCTCTGCCCCATCCCACCCATGGAAAGTGACAAAGGCCTAACTCTGCTACTGTTCTGATTTACTGATCAACGGCTTGATCACGCAGAGTGCATCCACAGGTCAGCCTGATCTGGCCAGAGACGCTCACATGATACAAAGACAGTCGGGGGTTTGCGCTTCCAAGACAACTGAATGAGGCAGACATCATCCCCCCAGCAAATGCATAATCCTGTTCCAGGGGCAGGTATGTTTTCCTGACCTCGTGGAAGTTGTTCCCAGCCAGCCTGCAACATCATTACGACTTAGTGCAGATCATGGCGTCCACGAGGTTTCACTTTTCTACTTTTTGATAGGAGTGATTTAGGTTTTTTTCTACTCTTCACATTCAGTTCAATTGTAAGGGAGAGAGGGGCAGAGAGAGAACAGGACAGGGTTGTCTATGCCCATCTCTGCGCCTCTGCCCTCTCCCTTCCCCGACACGTCCTTCCTCACCCTCCTTCTACCTCAGTTCTTCACACCCTTATAAGTCCCAGCATAAGTTCCCCTCCTTCCTGAAACCTACTTTGATTACTCCAATTCTCAGACATGGCATTCGCTCCCAATTTTTAAAGCATGTAAGAGCTTTTCTTAATTAATCTTTAATCCCTGATTCTGCTGTTTCCCATATCATAGCTCTGACTAGACTTGCAGGCAGAGACCATGGCTTTAAAACTTTCTACACTCCCAGCCTTAATGGAGGGCCCAGCGCAGAACTGACCCACCGCAAATAGCTCACTGCTTGATTAATTACAGGGAGGCACGTTCAGCTGGCTTGGCAAAGCTGATGAAGCACAAATAGCACGATATCCACACTGTCGGCTCAGAATTAAGGCTTCCATCTGGAAGCCCTCTTCGCTCTCCTCAGCTGGCTCCTTGGCCAACTCTGAGGGGCTCCCTTGGCTGTAGAACCTCCCAGGAAGGAGTCAGCTACAGTAGGGGGTCTGCCTCCTCACCCCAAGGGAGTGAGGAATGGGAGGTCCACGCTACAGACCCATCGACCAGAGGATATTAGCTGTGTTTTCAGAAAGCGTGATGGCTTCCACCTACCCAACTTCATTCTAGCTTGTATCTTTCTGTACCATTAGCAAGCCATTGTGAGATGGCAGAGGGCTCGTTTAAGCTGACAGAGATGCTTTTCTAGTAAAACGAACTGACCTGTGATCTGACTGTTCTTGTGTCCTCCACAGAGCTCTGCATGAATACAGTCTCATCATCAGAGATGTCAAAGACATTTGTTATCACATTTTAAAACATCGGTTTAGCACCTAATTATAGGAAGAACGATATATGTGTTTTACAAAAAGAATAGTGTAAAAAAGTCCCTTTTCTTAGAAACTAAAGTCTTAATTTTTGTTTTTATTAATATAAGCATTATTTGTATTTATGTGTGTATATATATTTACATTTGTATGTCTAGTTCTGCAGAGTGACTGCAGGTAGGATGGAGAAGTTCTCGTTCACTCCATTCTGTAGTTGGAGAAATTAAATCTGGCTTAGCAAGAGGGCCAAACACTGTCAGGACCAACAATGTGAACAGTTTTCTCTGCCACCACACCACGACAAATGCGGGCTGTACCCTGGGGAGATCCCACAGGCACACCGAGGGTTTGATGTACTCCCAGCACCAGCTGTCACTCCATTTTTTTCTCTCTCAGTCAAGAAGCCGTACCAGAATACAAGTTGAGTGAGAATGACCTTATTACAGGTCATTTATAACATTGACTCCACTCTAATGGAATAAAAGGAAACCAGTCACAAATTTCAGCACTTTACCTATGATTAGTATCAGATTCACTTGGCACACTTTACAATTGATGGGGTCACGGCACTGTGGCTGCAAACTGCAGAGGTATGAACACAGCCACTGAGGACAGGGAAAAGAAAAAAAAAAAAAACTCAGATTTTTTTATTCCTGGGAGCCTGGCTTTGCCCAGAAGTCTGGGTCAGGGACTGTCGAGTCTGTAGGTCCTGGGAGAGGCCTCTTCATTGTATAACACCAGGTGGTACCACCTCGGTCCTCATGTCATGCCATGTAATACACTCACTGCTGAAGTTCTCACTCTGAAGATCTTTCACAGTGATTTTGCTTAGTGTCAATTAAACCAAATTTTAATATAGATATATATAGAGAGATGGCCTTGTGACCCGGCCAGCTCTGGTGCGTGTGTCAGTCTTCCCTAAGTTCCTTTCCACGACTATGCAGAGAGAGGAAGAGAGGTGAGGGTTTAGCGGAGAGAAAGGGACCCCAACGACCAGAGAGGAGCCCTGAGCAGAACATTCCACCAAAGGCCTTGCAACACAGAGGAAGCGGCCCTGACTGAGCACTTGGGCCCTAGTCCCAGCAGTGCCACTCACCAATCATTCGGCCCTTTGGCCTCTTTGAGCCTCAGCTTTCTATGGTGGCAGACTTCCTCACAGGGTCGTCTGTTCATTCCCAGAGTCTCTTTCGGCCAGGCCCTTGGCTGGGATACAGAGATACACGATCCCTCCTAGCTAGGAGATCACACTCAGTGAAGGCAGGCTCCTGCAGGGATGAGGGCTAGGGCAGGAATATGCACCAGAGTGTGCACTGGCAGGCACCCACCCTAGAGGGAAGGGGCCCAGGGATGCCTCCTAGGCAAAGTCATGGACTTATTTTTTTTTTTTTTTGCAGTACGCGGGCCTCTCACTGTTGTGGCCTCTCCCGTTGCGGAGCACAGGCTCCGGACGCGCAGGCTCAGCGGCCATGGCTCACGGGCCCAGCCGCTCTGCAGCATGTGGGATCTTCCCAGACCGGGGCACGAACCCGCGTCGCCTGCATCGGCAGGCGGACTCTCAACCACTGTGCCACCAGGGAAGCCCTATGGACTAATTTTAAAGAGGCATTAAAAGCGACCCCACTCGGAGGAGACAAAAGACATTTTACACCAAAAGTATGGCACTAGTGAAATCACAGATGAACTAAATAGCAAGGGAGGTCCAGGAAAGATGACTGAGCTGGTCAGTGTGCCTAGAATGGAGAGTGGACACTAAGGAGTGATGGAAGAGAAGGGTCAGATCATGAGAGGTTCAACATCTTGGAATTTACCCTTCAGAGTGAGGAACTACTCAAGGCATTTTACCAGGAAGGTGACATTGTCGAAGCTGGATTTTACTAGGAACAGCCTGGTGGTAGTGAGAGGGGAGTTTTGAGGGGATGCTATCAGAAGGCAGCATGAACAGGTGGAAAACCCATGCAGCAGTCAGCTGAGAGGTGATGGGGGCCTGCATCAGCAGTGGTGGTGGGGAGGGAAGGAAGAGAGGGATTCTAGAGACTTTCAGAAAATCAAATGAGCAGAGCTTGGTGCTGGACTGAATGAGGACAGAGAGGGAGGAAAGGGGATCTGACCTGGGTAACAATGCTGATGGTCCTCGCACCAAGCGAGGAGAGAACACAGGAAGTGGAGAGGGTGGTGGGGAAGATAGATGATACCTTTCATCTGTTCTGTGTTGTTCGGAGTGCACGTGGGACATCCAGACAGATAGATCTGTAAGTCAGAAGCTTGAGGGAGAGAAGCCAGGGCTGGAGAAAGAGACAGATGTAAGGACCAAGGGGGAAAAAACATGATACAAACAAATAATATTCATTCCACAAACACCAACTGGGGATGTTTCTTGTGTGAAGCGCTGTGCTGGTAGCTGTAAGAAATATAAAGATGAATCAGACTTAGACCAGATCCTGCCATTTAGGAACCTAGTAGAGAAGAAAAGACTCATCAAAATACTAACACACTGGGTAGAAATAGATACCAGCCATGAGAGAGGCTCAGAGAAATCTTCCCTGATGGCCTGGCCATAGGAAACCAAGAAGAAGGCATGGTCTCTGGTGGAGAGATTGGGGAAGGCGGCCAGGGGGAGATGTTTGAGGGAGGACGTAAAAGATAGGTAGGATTTGAACACATACACAGGGAGAGGAGTGGAAGGCACAAGGGACAATGCCATGGCCATGACAGGTACAGGGACACTGAACAGGAGAGTGCAGAAAGGGGGATCCTGGGCAAAAGAATGAATAGGAAGACTGAGATCCTTCTGTTCCCAGATAATAAAATGCACTATCTGTGTGGATGATTCGTAAGTGAAATAACGGTCTTTCTCCTCTGCAACCCTAGTGAGCTGAAATGATATTTTCTGGGTAAGGCAGCATGTAGCATGAATGCTGGTGAAAAATGTCTGGATGTAGAAATAGCCCTTTGAATGTGCTCACAGAAATAGTTACACAGCCCACTTCCCACTCTAACTTTTTCCATTAGATAAAACTAGGCAAAAATGAACATCGAATCCAAACTTGAGCAAAGAGGCAAAGGAACTCACAAAAAGCATGTAGGAGAGGGAAGCGAGGAAGAGGAAAGCAGCTGAATGTCCAGTGCCTCAGAGAGGACCTCGCATTCCTGGTTCCTGATGGAAGTCTGGCGTTGCCTTGTCCTTGTCGAGTGCTGTGCCGAGAACCAGCGGGACCCACCAGGAGGGGAAGGTGCCCTGTTAAGTGCCTTCACTGTTAGTCGGCAAGGCAGAGTTCATTATCCTGTCAGGAGTTTTCCTTCTAAAACAGACTTCTCCTCCTAACTGCTGTCCTGAGAACAGAGCACACAGGGCAACTGAAGCAGTCAGGTGAGGAAGAAATATAAAACCACTGGCTCAGGGGACTTCCCTGGTGGTGCAGTGGTTGGGAATCCACCTGCCAATGCAGGGGACACGGGTTTGATCCGTGGTCTGGGAGGATCCCACATGCCGCGAAGCAACTAAGCCTGTGCGCCACAACTACTGAGCCTGCGCTCTAGAGCCCACAAGCCGCGGCTGCTGAGGCCCGCGCGCCTGGGGCCCGTGCTCCACAATGGGAGAGACCGCCGCAATGAGAAGCTATCGCACCAGAACGAGGAGTGGCCCATGCTCGCCGCAGCTAGAGAGAGCCCGCGGGGCAGCAACGGAGACCCCATGCAGCCAAAAATAAATAAATTAATTAATTAAAAAAAACAAAACAAAACACTGGCTCATCTGTGCTTGCCAGGAATCACGCCACCTCTGGCTTCGCTGAAGGCATTTTAGGTAGGAGGATAAACATCCTCTTCTTAGAGCACCCAAAGTCCTCCAGAGGTGATTCCACAGTGCTCTGTGGGACATTTCCCCTTACCAAGCCCCCCAAGCTGGAGGTTGTGGGCCCTTCCTATGACCTGATCCCTCACGTGGTCCGGAGGCCACTCCATCCTGGAGCACTTCCTGCCAGCAAAGGTGGGGACATGTGTAGGGAGACTCCCTGGGGACTGTGAAAAGCAGAGCTGGCTGAGCACAGGGGCCCTGGGCCAGCAGTTCAGCAAAATCTCAAGTGCCTGCAGAGAGATCCCAGTGGGCCACAGGCAAGGGCTCACAGCCACCAAACTCCTTCCAACAGATCAGCGCCGTGGGAAGTGACAGATCCCTCCCAGGGCAGAACTGCCACCATCAACCCAACCTATAGGCACAGAAGCCCACCCTTTTCCCCACAGACCATCATCTCATGCTCATAAATAGAAAAAAGAAGAGCAGAGTTGCTGCAGGGGATGGAATCAAGTTCCTCGATATATTACCCTCAGGTCTGTTTTAACCAGGGATTGTTAGTGTCCCATCTGTCCTTCATTGTCACATTCCTAGGAAGTGAGATCTGGAGGCATCCTGAAGGGCATCTAGGCTGGGATTCCCGAGGCAGAGTACACACAGCCCACCCAGTGCTCCTGGTCGATGGCATGCTAATGGCTGGTAAAAGTATGAAACATTTTTATTTACTTCATAAAATTTTATTTTTCCTAACCTATATGGAAATAATTAACTATTACTTCAAACCTATGATTTTGTTGGCATTTTCATCTGAGATAAAGCTAAAATAACTTCAAACTGAAAAAGACAGTCAATTTAAATAAAAATATTCTGAAAACACTAACACAGATTGTATAAAAATTTGGCAAAAAACCTGAATGCCTAAAGTTTTGAAAACATTCACATACAGATAAGAAAACTGCGGCTCAGGACGGTGAAGGAGCTTGCCTAAGGTTTCACAGACTCTTCTGGGGAAAAGAACTATAGTGAACGCCTCCTGACTTCTAATTCAGTGGTCTTATCCAACATGAGGCTGCTCGTCTCCTCGACCGAGCTTTAATCACTGTTGAGGAGAGAAAAAGGAAACACAGTCTGTATGAGTACAGCTAGGCTCTCAGCCTGCACCACTCTGCCATGGAAGCCCTGGCTGGGACATGTGGATGCTGCCCCATCCCAACTCCAGGTGGAGTCACAGGAAGGCGATTGTGACCTGGAGAGGCTGGAGGCCTTAGATGCTGGGGCTGCTCTCGCTGATCAGCAGAGGCGAGTGGGGCTGGGGACTGACACAGCCAGCGGAAAGCCTGAGGATCGTGACCTGGATGTATAGACTCCATGAAATTTCGGGAATAAATAGAGAATGAAAGAGACATGCTTTAACGTCACTGCTGGGATGCAGAGCACGTCTGAGTTTGTTCTGTGTGGCAACTTACCTCACTCTGTAGTAATGTGTCTAAGGCCCATAAATGCCAAATCCTGACATGTTCACTCATAAATCCAAAATACTTCTGTGTCTTAATCCCAAAGCCTTCCATCTTTTCCTCAGACAAGAGAGAAGGAGGGAGAAAACAAAAGGTTGAATCCTTTCATAAACATTTGGTATCAGATCTCCTGTAGGGATCTCATACAGCTCTGCCTTCTTTATGGTGCTGGAGCAGCAGAAGTCACCTTAGGTTCACGTTAAGCAAACTGTGGGACTGGGAGCCAGAGCCCAGAAGGCTCCAGATACTGTTCCATGAAGCACTTGTACTGTCAGGCACAGTCCAATGTATCAACAGAGCATCTGATTCATCCCAAGTTAGAAGGCTCCTTGACTCATCTCTGTTGCTATTTATGGACGTCAGCAGCAGTGATAGAGGTGTCAGGAGAATTCATAAATAGCAGGGCAGTATTAAGAGGCTCCCAACCGCCCCAGATGTACCGTGGGGGCCCCTATGCAACATTGAGGAGGGCTCCTGACATCAGCCTCTCACGTAGGCAAGACTTTGAATAAACTTGAGCTGATACTTGAAAGAGTCACAGCTGATTTTATGAGACGAGGTCTTAAAATGCTTTGTCCACCCTCAGCCTCCTCAGCAAGGCAGAAAGCCACCACCAACTCGTAAAGTCCTTCCGTGTCACCAACTTGATGGTGATGTGTCTGGAAGCACAATTCTACTTCCATGCCCGCATGTACATTTATATATTTTACTTTAAGGAGATATTCTAACACGAACAGGCATTTCATATAAGTCTACTGTGTATGGCAACGTTGAAACCAAGCAGGAGCCACAGGGAAGAGAAGACAGCATGTCTGCTAATAGGTATCCTGTTTATATTTCTTTTGTCAAGTCTAAGCACATTTTTGTTTTCATCAACGTTTGTCTTCACTAAACCCATCAATACCTCTCAAGAGAGGTTAATGTGAGTGCGTTTCACCTGAACTTGTAAATACCATATGCCTTGAATTTTAGCAAGAACAGTCTTTATCAGTGCCTTCCTTAGGTGACAATTATAATCAATCTATGGGAGTCTAACAAAAACTAGCAAACTATTATCTTTTACATTGCAAATAGAACCCTATAACTTCTACCGAGTTGTTAGAGTCTAGTCTCTGTTTGGGCTCTGTCGACAAAATGAGGAGAATGTACTAGATCAGGGTCACTAAACTATGGCCTCTAGGCTAAATGTGGCCCACTGTCTGTTTTTATAAATAAAGTTTTATGGAACACAGCCACATCCATGCATTCATACACTGTGTATGGCTGCTTTGGCACTATAATGGCAAGAGTTAGATAGTTGCAACAAAGCTTAAATGGGCTGCAAAGCTGAAAATGTTTACCATTTGGCCCTTTACAGATCCTTGGCCTAATCTCCTGCCATTGTCCATGCTAGAGGTCTCTCTGTGGGCCCAGCTAGCTCGATCTACTCTACCTAAATCTAGTTTGCCTCCAACCAAGGCCCATGGGTGTGGGTTTGAGGTCATATTTAAGGACAAACTTCAGGTCTGTGAGAGAATCCCAAAGCTTTAGGGAGGGGCAGAAGGTGAGAGAAGACAGCATGATCTGGAGGAAATATAACAGCATTAAGAATAAGAATCTGAGTTTGTCCACCAATGCTGACCCTGAATATCACCCATCATTATATGCCTTCTTTTTTCTCTTGTGAATGTAATAACAATCTTTGTATCTGTGGATACCTGGGCAGAAAAGGAATTCCCATAATGACGTCATTTGGTTTGATAAAAAAAATTAGTTAATTAATGAAGTTCTTCCAGGGAAGTTTGGAGCTGAGATTACCATCCTAAACCACAGGATAGCTGCTATGAAACCCTGTTAAACAATAAAAGTGACTTAACAATGCCCTGGATGTCCATGACCACATCCCAGCTTTGTAATGGGCACCTTCTGTGACCCTGATGTCCCTAATTGCCTCAGTCTTTTCCCTGAGCAAAACCCCTCTAGGACTCCTGTAAGATGTTGCTATGATCCCACCTGCTTTCCTGGCTCCCTAAGATAGCGGGCCCCTGGGTAACACACTGCACACAGAAATTGTTACATCCAGCTTACATGGCACCCCAAGAGTTTACCTAGGCAATATTTACTAGGCACCTCCCACGGGCCAGGCACTGTAGGAAGTGCTTAATAAGAATCACCTCATTTAATCAGCGTAACAGCCCTATGAGGTAGAATCTATTATCATTCCCATTTTACAGATAAGAAAAGTGAGTTTAGACAGACTGAGCAATTCTTCCAAAGCCACTAGAAAGTCTAGTAAGTGGCAGAATGAGGATTTAATTTGGTCTCTCTGATAGCAAAGCCACTGCTATAAACTACCATAGCTAGACCATAGAACTAAAGCACTATCCCATAGAACTTATAGTATCCAGTGGCTTCTTGGCTTCTCAATGACCTCTGCTCAGATCCAACCCCAGGCTTCTGTAATGCTTGATCCTGCTGCCCAGTCTAGCTCTTCAGTTTTTGAAGTGACTCAGAGACTCCACCATGACAGTATCTTGCCCATTTCTCTATGTGCCCTCCTAACCTTCATCAACCAAAGGGTTTCTGCTGTGCTAGCCAGAAGAAGCACATTTGTTCCGCAGCCTACAAAACTGGAGAAGCCAGCCAACCCTCATGCCACCAAGCTGCAGTCTTACAGCAGAGTGAAATCTGAAGTCAGATATACTTGCCTGGAATCCTGGCTCCACCTATGTGAAATTCGGTCTGTGATTTACTTTCTCTACGTCTCAGTGTTCACATCCGAAAAATGGGAGATTTAATACTATTTCACAAAGCTGCTATGGAAATTGATTGAAATTATTCATGAAAATAATCCCATACGTTGTCTGGGACACAGCGAGTGAACAGATAGCTTCATTACTATGAATATTACCAGTTCCTAATATTGATTTAAACCCCACAGAGATTATGACTCTTTATTTCAAAAAGATCTTCAGGGATTTTTGGAACTAAGTACTTAAAAGTAAATTGTTGGCATCTATATCAAGTGAGCTAAATTGCTGAACAGAATATTACATCAAGTTGTTAAAAGACATTAGCATCCTTGTGAAAATTTGGCCTCTTAGCTATTTTCCTTGCTGTCTGGAGAAATGGGGGTAACTGAAGGCCTCTAGGAGCTTCAGGAAAGAGAAGAATAGAATTGTAAAGAGGACACAAAGAATGGAATGGAACAGGGAACCGCCTGACACTCAGTTCTGCCAAAGGCCATCCTCAAACGTTAAGTGTTAATAATATGATTGAATGTTCCTTGAAAGCAGAATCTTGTCTTATTAGTTTTCTATCTCCTTAATAGTTAAAAAAGTACCTGAAGCCTGACATATCATTGAATGAAAGAATCAATAACTAAATGAATGAATGAGTCAATGATTTTTTAAAATCAATGATAGGTCAACAATGTTTTTAAAATGCTTTTTTGGTTTCTAGAAATTTACTGCAAAAGTGTGAAAGTATGTATATGAAGAAGCCTAAGTTTACTGTTACATGACTTTCACAATTTTAGAGTTGGAAGTCCCCAACTTCCCTCCTCCCTTCTCTGCCAATCAACCCGCTGTCAGCTGTGAGGCAGAGTGGTTGCAGCCAAGGTTAGTAGGTGGGGTCAGCTGAGCCGAATAGACTCTCAAATTCTGGGGTTAGCTTCCTGGTGTAGCCACAGAAAGACAGATCTGCATGCCACCTTGGTTGTGGGTCCTAGTGCTCAAAGAGTTAGTGGCTTTGAAGTAACAGTGGGGACACACGTCAGTTGAGTCTCAGCAGACAAAAGTTGACAAAACAACCAAAGCCGGTAAAAGGACATGTAATAAATATATCTTGGGCGCTCACTATGGGCTAGGATATGAGCTGGTTGCTTCTTAGAGTATATAGACTCTGACAACTGCCTCAATTCAAATCCTGGCTCTGCACCTTTAGGGTTGTTTGACTTCAGGTAAGTTTCTTAGCTTGTCTGGCCCTCAGTCCCTTCGTTTGTAAAATGAGATAATAACAAACTCTACCTCATGCTGTTGTGATACGAATAAAAAATAAGCTAATGTATATTGAAAGTACTTAGATAGGAAGTACATAGTAAGTGCAAAATTAAGACTGTGATGATGATGTGATGGTGGTGATGAAATCTTTCGATCCTCCTAACACCTCTACAAGTTAGCTTGTAGTTGCCCACTGTATCAAACAAGTGAATCATGGACTCATGACTTAGCAGCCTCTACTAAAGGAAGTGATTCCAAGCTGTCCCTGGAGCAGGAGTGACCATTTTCTGTGTCACCTAAGCCAACCTTCCCATAACTATAGCCAACAGAAGAAGGCTGGTTAAGGTTACATCTACCTATGGGATAATTTGATAGGAAAGTCTCTGAACATACAGGAACTATGGTAACTAGTGAGGTCCAACTATGGTAACTAGTGAGGTCCAACTATGGTAACATACAGGAACTATGGTAACTAGTGAGGTCCAACTATGGTAACTAGTGAGGTCCATTCCCTGAGTTAGAAAAAGGGTGGGGGGGAAGTAGGGAAGCTGGCAGCCGCAGGAACAAAACTGGAAACCTTGTAAAGCTGAGAGCAGTCAGGTGGGGTCATAAGTGAGGTGACTTGACGAGTGAATGGATAGTACAAACATTTTATAAAAGTGGCAAAATGGGGAAAACATTTACAGAGTAGACTGGACAAAGTTTCTCATTATGGCCACAAAAGTAACAGTAACAGGTGCAAAAAGCCAAACCACACAGTGCTGAGGCTGGGGGCTGACAAGATGACTTGGATCCTGCACAACCTACCTGTTCCAGGCTTCGTGAAATTCTGCTTTTTAGATTTTTTTTTTAAATCAGAGGATTTCTGTCTCCCTTACCTCCATATGAATTTCTATAGTAAAACTCCATTACAAAGAGGGTCTGAGTAGATCTCCATTCTTTAAAGCTAAAAAGCCTAACCAATGCATTCATCTCACAGATGAGGTAATGAAGCTTCCCAAAAGGACAGCAGATTACATAAAGTGGTAAAGCCAGATCTGAAGACCACCTTCCAACTAAATGCAGTGTTTCCTTCCACTACACCCCAGTTCCCACTCTACAGGAATAGGGGAGGGCAGCCAGCAAGATGGAATAGCTGATCAATTGAAATGGCTAATGGATTCACATGTACCTGCACCTAATGCATGTCGACAAGAGATGCACAACCAAACCACGGTGCCAGATAGAGGAGGTTTGCAAGCCAACTCTCCCTCAGTACTTGGAATAGCCCTCAAACGGACCCTGGCATCTCCAGTCTGTCGCACTTCAGACAGTCAGAGACAACCCAAGAACAAAGGGGTTTTGTTTTTAGGGGTCTTGCTATTTTAGGAACTGCCCACCCATTTTCCTCATGGAAGGCCAAGAACACAAAGATGGCTTTGGTAGGTGGACAGTATGGCCAATAGGGCAATCTAGTCCCATGATGGATGGCTTGAGTTCCTAGATAAGCTCCTCGGACTGAATCAGGACCTGTCTTTCTGTACCTTCCAAAGGTACAGAAAAAGTGATTCTGATGAATGAATTTGCTAAAAAAATTTTTGTAACAGATTTGTTGAAGGTAAAAGGTACTGAAAGAAAAAGCATCTAGCCCTCTCTCCTATGCCCACGTACACCTAATAAGTACCAGACAGTCTTGGTGGCACATAGCAATGAACATGCTTAGAACTGCTCTTCTCTGCCCTAGAAATGGCTGAGCTTTAGGAGTGAGATGAAGACAGCTTCAAGCAAGTAATATGTGACGCTTCGGCAGCTGAACTGAACTTGAGTAAGGATGCTCAAGTAAGAGCAAGGATGGGTCCCGGGGCACAAAGTTGTCTGCAGTTCTGGAAGCACAATCTTAGGGTCCCCCATACGTGTGTTCTGTGGGCTTTGCACTAACTCAGCCCCAAGTGTGACCTCCCCAGAATGGAACATCCCGAACCTTGTTTCCTACATTTTTTCTCCCCAAAGAAAACTATGCGCCATGGGCTCACCTGGGGCTCCCAGCAATGAGGAGCCTGGGGACCCCTGAGGAGCCAGCAGTTGGAGGCCACAGGAACCTGCAGACACTGGCCAATGGGCTCCACACAGCCGGGGCTAGTGGTCCTGCGTAGCACCCAGGATTCATTGATGAGTTATCTTCCTAAAACTCTCAGAGGGATAGACAAATGCTCAAAGATTATTTTTTTCCTCAACTGTGAACTGTGCCTAAGAAGGCTGAACTACAAAAAATATTATCATCTACCAATGGGAGCTATCACTAATATATATATATATATATATATAAAACATATATTAGTTATCACTAATATATATACATATATATCAAACTGAAGCATTTTTGAAAGGCTGCTTGCTGTGAAAAATATACTTAACCAGGGCTTCCCTGGTGGCGCAGTGGTTGAGAGTCTGCCTGCCGATGCAGGGGACACGGGTTCATGCCCCGGTCCAGGAAGATCCCACATGCTGCGGAGCGGCTGGGCCCGTGAGCCATGGCCACTGAGCCTGCGCGTCCGGAGCCTGTGCTCCGCAACGGGAGAGGCCACAACAGTGAGAGCCCCGCGTAACATACATTTTTTTTTTATTTTTTAATATTTATATATATATATATATATATATACACACTTAACCAACCCATATGCATATAGGAAGTCTATTAACACTGCCATCTTTAATTACAATGATGAAATAAGTAGATAATCCATTAAAATTATATTATGCACCATTAAATTCTTTTGTGTACTTTAAAAAGAAAAATGTAGATCACATGGTAAATTAGCAAAAGGAAAATATGGAAATTTAAATCCACACAGAGTCTGACCATCTAATGTAAAGTCATATTAAAACTTGACCTTCAATGGAGTAAAAAATCTGCTTATAACTGAAGAATTCCTTGACTTCTGGTTTAAGCTCACATAGCGATTTTCATTTGATGATCTTGCTTTCACTTGTTCGAGAGTTTGCAAAAGAGAATCCTTGTGTACTTTTGTAGTTTTAAACGTCAATTATCTTGCAAAATTCGAAATAAATCTCTTCAGCCACATCTGAATCATGCAGGAGGTTAAAATACATCATGTGACCCTCAAAGCAGTAATATAAGATTTCAGGAAGGAAATCCAATTATTCTATGTAAGGAAGAAATAGTACTTCTTTGGAAAAAATAATTCAAAAATTTTAGGATGTGATTGAAAAATAAGAAAAGCAAAAGGTTTTTTAAAGTTTTAAATTGCCAAGTTCCTAGCTGAGGTATTGGTTTTCTGTAAGCCCACGATTTTGCTGATGGTATGTATATACTGGGCACAGTGTAAGAGAGAACTTACCAATTTTCATCCATACAATGTCAAAAGGATACAAAAAAAGGGTTTTCCTCTATATCTCATTCTCTCATTACTTATATTGACACTTTGTGTGTAAATAAAACACAGTAAATGCAAAATATAAAAACAAACGCAGTCTCTGCCCTGAGGCTATATGGATGAGAAAAGTGTAAATACAAAATGAAAGAAATGTAAACTTTAAGGTGTTCACAGAACCATTAATTCCCTCCGCACATACCAGAAATATTTCGGATTATTAGTTAAGCTTTTAAATATACATTTTCTTAACAAAAGAGAAATGGTTGGGTATATTCATGTTTTTTTTATTTTTGTTTTTTTAATATTCATGTTTTGATAACCTTAAGTTTTCTCTTTTTTGAATTATGCTATTTGGATCCAACTAAAAACTGCATCAGTATTGATTGTTATAGTTAATGAAAAATAGCCCTGCTATTGTTATTTCATAACTAACAGGGTTTGGGTAATAAGACTTTATTTAAGTGCATTTTCGCTGCCCAATACTATTACTAGTCAAAGGATTTTGCTATCTTCTAACATTTACAATGTTGTCATTCCAGATGACTCAAATGGCTGCCTACCTACTTCCAAAAGATATGGCATAAAGTGTATCAGATAAAGTCTACCAATCCCTGAGTCTCTTAAGAAGAAACCATCAGAGACTCTGGGAACGACATCTTCAAACAGGATACCTTCAGGCTTGATTTCTAAGTTGAGGGCAGATACAAAATTTCAAACTTTGAAACTGTTTCTAGAATAGAATGTAAAGGATAGAAGAGACAGTGTCTGAGGGTGGATGCACTAGGAATGGAGGTAGGCGGGATGGCAAGAGGGGCGGCAGGAGGCTCCACTGACCACACCATCTTGGCAAGGATGGGAGGGAGTACTTATATCTTCAGTTCACCTTGGGGGCCCTGTGCTCCTGCAGAAGCCACAGGCTTTCCTGAATTTTTCATGGAGATGTGGACCCATCCACATCCAAGAGGGCAAGCCAGCGACAAATACCAGACTTGCCCACCCTTACCCTTTACTCAAGCCCTTTGAACCTCTGCCCCCTCCAGCTTAGTTGAAAATAACATAGAATAAACTAAAGTCAAGCTGAAGGAGTAATCTCTCCCATGTTATTTGGAAAACTGAACATCATAGTTGGTCTGCCATGGGTAACCAGTAGCATATGAAGGAAAGAGTCCCAGGTTTAAGGCTGACTTTTGTTCTCTTTCCAGTTCAGTGTCCACTTCCCATTAATTCCTGCCCAGCGGGGCTCAACAAAAAGCATTAGCAATGTAGGGCTTCTTGTAAGGGTCATTACGTTTTGGGGACCCCATCTATTTCCTCACGTTCTTTGGCATCCCTGATCAGCCCCCCATGCCCACAAACAGGCACACACATACACATGCATACACACACACTTCTCTGGAGCACCTCATTCTGAGCACCTCATTCTGAGGAGCACCTCATTCTGAGCACAGAAGATGGGGTCCTTGCTACACTGAAGATATCGTGTAGCAACTAGGACAATCTTTGGACTGTCCTCCCACAGATGCTCACACCACTTCCCCAACCCCCACTAAACACACCTTCTGACACCTCGCCTGCCTTAACCTCTTACACTCAGGGTCTTTCTTTCAGACACAGCCACTCCCAACGTTAGTTCCTGGGAATCTCTTTACAGTTCTCTTTACCCTAAACATTTTTGTGGTGTTACAAAGACTGGACCTTTGAAATGGTCTTGGACCAGAAGAAAACAAAAACTATCCATCACAATAACCGCCTCCCACATTGATGGGAGGATGCGGATAGCTGGTGGAAAGTCCACCATCGTACCCTTCTTTTCAATCAGACCACATGATAAAGACAAAAACAATGTGACCCCTGCATCTGTCACCCCAAGCGATGCCAGGGCTGATTCTGCAGGTCTGCCCGATCTCACCACAATCTGGAAACTACAAGCCACGTTGAAGAAGACAAGCTTCCCTGAGAGAAGAAACAGTGGTCTTTGACTGAGGATGTACAAGTACTCTAACACTAATGTTATAAACCTCAATTAATTTGTAAATGTGAGGCACAGTAATCTGATTTACCCGCTCACTTTCTGGCATATCTGGACACTGAAGTTTTTCTATTTGCTATTCAAGGACTCTTTTCTCAACCACATAGTTTAAACAAAGTAGAGCAGCTGTGCATACGCAGGTAATCTATCAAGTCAGTTATTCATGGAGACACTGGCTGAGGAAGAAATAGAAAGCTTGCAGTCTGAGATTTTATCAGAGATTTTATAGGGATATTTTCCATGCCAAACATCTAGATAACGAAAAATTTAATACATCTAAAATGTGCTCAGTTTTCCCCAATCTAATACACAAAACTAAACAGCACATAGTGATGGTACCAGACTAATAGATTAATTAAAGTTTAGATCAAGACCTCGTTTGGTACTCTGTTGAATTTCCTAACAGTGAAAGAGCCCATCCCCCCCATACATATAGTCCGCAGATAATCAGTCAAGTCTCAACCTGCTTTCAAGCTACCCCAGGAGCAGGTGATGTACCGATTTTACTAATAAAAATACCAAGTGAATCAGGCATGTTCCATTTCTACTGGGAAATGCATTCATTTATTCCACAAATAATTATAATTAAGCATTAACTATGTGAAAGCATTATTCTAGGTGTTGAAGATACACCAATGAGCAAAACAATGCCAAACAAAACCCCTGCCTGCCACTGTAGCACTTTACTTCCTAGTGAGATTCTAAAACACAAGTTCCTAGAATTTTAGGAAAAATTCTCTAATTTTCAGAAGGGGTATCTTAGAAGGGATGTTGATGGTGATGTTTCTGAGATGGGCTAGAGAGAAAGGCAAGTATCCATTGGCACACCCTTTATTGTAAGAGGAGAGAAAGCCAGGTCTGATTTTTCTCCCATCTGGGAGAAGAGGGCTCAGTATCAGTGAGCAGCTTGGCAATTCAGTCCCTCAGCAAACATTTATGGAGAAACCGTTAGAAGATATTCTGATCTAATTGAATAATTCTTTTCTAAGACAATCCACTACCCCCATCTGACACCGTCTCTGGTTTGTAGAAGTCACTCCCCGTCTAGGCATGTTCTTAGAACAGTCGGGTAATGGTGGTACAGAAGTAACTGCAATTTTTACTTACACCACAGGTGGAGATATTTCCCATAAATGGGAAATGTACTTATTAACAAGATCAACGATCAGACTGTGGAGCTGGGTCCTACAGAGCTATGTCTATGGCACCCAGACTCTTAATGTCAAGGAAGTACAAGCCATAGCCTGAGAGGCTACAGCTGTGCTGCTCTTACCATGACTGAGATGTGGAGGATTCTCAGCTCCTCTTCTGCCGACTCACGCTGGGGTTCTTCGGTTGGGTCTTGTCCAGGGAGGCTTGGGGCACCGTCTTGGTGGTGGATGTGAAAAAGTAGAGTGCCATTCTCCAGCCACTGCTGCCTCCAGCGCACCAGAGGGATGTCCTCCGTGTTCCCTGAGATCTCTAGAGGACAAACACCAAAGGCATAGGTCAGAATTCCAACTGGACCAGTCCGAATCTCCTTTTCGTCTCCTTCTTAGACATCGGTACCAATTAGCCAGTGTCAGATGAAGACAACAAAGGGTTTCTAACTATAGTTAAGTCAGGCTTACTGCTGCTCCAAATCTCAAGAAAGGGAAGAGGCCCTGAGAAGAAGAGAATTATCCCCCCATCAGTCTTTGCACCATAAACTAGTGGCCCAGCCTCTCACCCACTGAGAAAAATACAAAGGTAAAAACTCAAGTTCTTCCCCATATTTCTATGATCAATAGCATCCTTTACTTAGTACAGTTTGAATACCCTGATGACCTCTTGAGGTAAATAGAAGATTCTTTGCCTCTTGTAAATTTGAAAGTGTGAGTTCCCTAGAAATTACTTGGAGACGCCAGTGTGTCTGCCAAGGAGAGAGTTGGTAATTACTGTGCAGGGAACTGGCACTTACAGGAGAGTCCTGGGAGGTTACTGCAGAGCCACTGGAGCTGACAGGTTATTTCTAAAACCACCGTCATGTGCTGCATAGTCCACTGGAGATGTCTGATGCTTGCTTTGGCAGGAGTAATGTTTTAATTCCCTTTAATATTCCTCTTCATTTTTGCAGAGCAAAGGTGGTATACATGAGAGGGCTGTGAAGAAGCAGGCCCTTACCACAGACATACGCACTCACCTGCTTTCAGGCACTGAAATATCATCAGCAAATAAATAACAATATACCAAAACCCACTATGTACTTCATACTGTAGGTGTTAAGCGGTGCTGCAGAAGCATACTGTTATGTGTCCCTTTCTCTAATATTCCTAAGCAATATCAGATCGAAGCTTTGAGACATCCCACAACAGAAAGAACCTGATTAATCCAGCTTTCTTGAGCTTCATGTGGCCCTAAGATCATTTTTTCCTTAACAGCTATTATCATCCTCGGAAACTCATATTCTGCTCAACGCACTTTGGCAGAGCATGGCTTTGTCAAATTTCATCTTTTTTTGAAAGGCATGGCTTCTTCTCCCAAAACTTATCACCTTTGACTAAACAATTCAATACATGGAAAGAAGATACAGTAAGATCTGTTTAGAATAGTATTCTCATCAAGTTACCACAATCATAAAGAGGAAAGCAATTTTAAATATTTATAGAGTTTATAAATACCTTTCATTCTTTGTGGGAGTGTACAAATGATGTTCTGCTGTATTTATTTACTTATATAGTTATTCATTAATTTATTTAACAGACACACATTGGGCATGTATTATGTACGCACCAGGCACTGTTCTAGGCACTGAGAGACTAATCTAAATGAGGCTCTCAACAAGTTCTCCAAAGCCATCCACTGTGAATGAATGTGTAAAGTGTTACACCACGTGCATAAAAGTTTTGTGGAAACAGAAGAAGGAAGGAGTAATCTTGCTTGGGTAGAGGGTGGAAGATGGGAGGAGAGTAGCATTGCCAGAAGCAGAAGATCCTATAGTTTTGGGCCTTGAAGTGTGAGTGGACTTCCTATAATAGATAGCGAAGTGGGGAACGGACATTCAGACATTGATAGAAGAATACGTAGGAGGAGGAGGAAGATGAAGAATACTGGCTGGTCCTCTCAGGGAAGGTCAGTGAGAAGGATTCATGAGCCACAGGTCATCAGCCTATGATGATTCCCTAGCTCATCCTACCATCCTACCTCTCCTCCAGGGAGGAGAATAAATTTTGGAGTGTGCAGGAGGATGAGGGTGCAGCAAAAACAAGGTGCTCAGGGTCCCCTTCATTCTTAGCCTCTCTCCCTAACTGCCTGAAGGACTTAGTCATCCTGTTGGGTTGGTAAGCTGTTCATGCTCTGGAAGTGACCGGCACAAGCATCTAGGAAGCTGCGGTGGGCAGAGGGTATGCAAAAGGCTCCCCTGCAGCCTGGTCCTGGTTTTCCCCAGGCACAGCTCCATTTGTTAAGTGAGGCAGTGACAAAAGCTTCCCAAGTTCATCTTTCCTCTAAGGGGTCTTTACAGACTTCCAGGTGAACAGAAACCCTTCGGCGCACCTCCAAGGGTGCCTGCATAGACCCGCGGGCTGCTGCATGACACTTCATCACAAGTCCTGCGATCACAAACCCCGCTCGACAGCACTCACTCTTTCTAACCACTCATCAAGGCTCCACATCAAAGCACTGGGAAGATTCTTCCTGGGAAACACACCCTTCTCTCCCAAGTCCATTTCCTGACATTACAGTCGAAACCAAACTCCATGCCCTTCTCATCACAGACATAAAAATCACAAGCAGCGACAGCTCCTAATAGAGCACCTAATGGCACAATTAAATCACCTAGAGCAACACACGTCCAGCCTCTTTCCTGCACCTGCTCTATTCCACACGTCAGGTCCCACTTTAGTCCTTCCTGTAACTATTCAAGAGGAATCCAGCACCTCATACCTCTAAAGCACTCAACAAACTGGCTTTCTGTTTCCCAGGAGACCCTCATCGAGGAGGTCAGGCTCATTACCCCTGTTTTAACTGTGGAAGCAGAGACAAGTAAATACCCAGACCAAAGTCACCCCAGCCTGACACAGAACAGGGACTAAGACAGATGAATGAATCTCTATCAGATCCCCTCCACCTCCAACACAGGCATCAGAGGACATGACCTTCGAACATGCATAAAAAGAGGAAGCAATTGAAAGCCCATGGGGTCTTTCAGGAATTTTTGTGCCGCAGTATTTAAATTTTTTGCACAAAGCCTTAGTATTCCATGAGTTCTTTTACAACTGAAATATAATTCACATACCATAACATTCACCCTTTCAATATATACAATTCAGTGGTTTTTAGTATATTCACAAAGTTGTGCAACCATCACCATTCTAATTCCAGAACCTTTTAATCAGCCCCAGAAGAAACCCTGTACCCACTGGCAGCCAGGACTGTTTCTGAGAAGGAAGGACGCCTGCTCCAAGGTTCTAGGAGTGATGGTACCAAGGAAAGAACGGGTGCAGTGGGGGTATGGGGAGGTGGGCTGAGAGCACAGAATCTCTAGCCTTGGCTTCCAGCCCAGCCCTCTGAACCTATCTATAGGTTATTCATGGCAAATTCCTTTGGAAAATGATATCCTGATTCTGCCTGGACCAGAATCATCATAGAGGGGAAAGGGTGAAGGAAGGAGGGTGCCATGCCTGCCAGTGAAGGTGTCTGTCGCTTTTTAGGTTGAAGATAATTACAGAATGATAGTTTCCTCCTTGGCTTTTTTCCCCTCTCCTGGCAAGATCTGACACAGGAGGGCTAAAATGCTAAACTAGGAACTTACTTACTTATGCTATATCTGGCCTGGGTCAACCAATGAAAAATCACACAGAGCACAGTAAATGTCTTGTGAATTTCATCGCAGTGGGGCTGAGATCAGAGCTTGGAACATCAGTGTAATCACGTTGGTCTGGATGTCAGCAGAATATCTCAAGAAGAATAAATGCTCAGAAATTGCTTTACCAATGCAAGCCTGACCTGGGACTCCCAAGGAGCAAATGTGGGAGGTGATCAAATAAGTTACTTTAGTCCAAGACCTCCTGAGGACTGTGGACGAGGCTCAAACAGAGCCTTTGCCAGTGTACTGAATAAAACAAGTGCCAACAGGAGCCTGCACGGTCAGATCTCAATATACCACAGGTGGCACGAGCACCACAGCCATCACCACACTGTGGGGCTGAGATCTCCAGAAAGGTAAGGCTGCCCTTACTTTTAGCATTCCATTTGTCCCATTCTTACCCTCTGTTAACCTCACAGATCTCAGCACCTCCAAAATTCTGGAATGCCCGAAATTTACAGAAACCAGGATGCCATTCATTCTTTTTTTTAAAATATATGTTTTTTTCCCTTGTAATGAGAACTCTTTTTAAAAATAGTTATTTATTTACTTATTTTATATTTGGCTGCGTCAGGTCTTAGTTGCGGCACACGGGATCGTCTTTGCGGCATGCAGGATCTTTCGCTGCAGTGCGCAGGCTCTTTGTTGCAGCGTGCTGGCTTCTCTCTAGTTGTGTCATGCAGGCTCCAGAGCATGTGGGCTCTGTAGTTGCAGCACACAGGCTCTCTAGTTGTGGCTCGCATGCTCAGTAGTTGTGGCACGGGCTTAGTTGCCCCGCTGCATGTGGGATCTTAGTTCCCCAACCAGGGATCGGACCTGCAACCCCTGCATTGGAAGGTGGATTCTTAACCACTGGACCACCAGGAAAGTCCCAGCCATTTATTCTTGAATACACAAAGATCCTTGGAGCACACTCTATTTGCCACATTTAGCAAGTTGTGCTACATGGTTTCTACTCTCAAGGAGCTTTTGGTCTAGTAAGAAAATGAAGACAGAGCCATGAATAAGTACTCTAAACCGTAATAGCACTGCTGGGTGAGAGGGTGGTACTTGGCTGGGCATATACCCTTGGAAAGGGATAAAATGGGAAGAAATGTTGGGGGTCAATTCGAGATGAAGAAAACAGTGTGTGTAACTGTGTAAAGGAACAGCAGGATGATGCGTGTTTGCAGAGTTGCGGGAGGTCTGGTTATGCTGCAGAGTGAGGATATGGAGAGGAGGAGTAGAGGACTGGGCTGAAAATCCAGATTGGTGTCAACTGTAAAAGTTGTGAATGCCAGTTTTAAGGAGTTCAGAGCTAATGGAAAGTCATCCGTGGTTTTATTAAGCAGAGGAATGAATAAAGCCATGAGTAGAAAGATGAAGAGGACCCAGAAAGAGTAGCAGATAGACTAGACTCAATCACAGTCCCAGTGTAACTCTTATCCTATATTCTGCAGGAAACACGATACTAAACTGGAACTCAGGAGACCTCGGTCTAGAGTAACCTTGAATGGAATGCCTGGCTTTGAATTTTCTCATCTGTATACAGAGGAGCTGTGTTGATGAATTTCAAGATCCTTTTGTAACTTGCCGTTCCACAATTCTAAAACCAAAGGGTGTGCTTCATGTGACCACCTAGAAAGGCAATGATTTCAATGTACCAAGCAGTGTCAAATCCGCGCTCCAGTCTAAGCTGCACTCTACCTCTTCCCTCCCTCTGAGCACAGGGTGGACAGGTTAGAGATGATTCGATTAGAGTCTGTAGAGGCCAGGCCCATCTTCAGACTGGACCTCATGCTGATACAGATATGTGGATTCTAAGAAAGAAACCTTGGAACTTCTGGATGCAACAGAGAACCAGGAAGATGGAACCTTGGGCAGGGAAAGTCACACTGCAGAATAACCTGGGATGGGGAAAGGCAGAGAGGAGGAGAGTGAGATGAAATCACTTTTAAATTGGCCTTAGTCATTGTTCTGTTAGCTTGTGTGCTGTGAGCTTGCAGCAATGTCTTTTTGTGGGGTTAGCTTAGGACACCCAAAACTTGCTCCAAAAATCCCTGGTCCTTCTTTAGGCAACCCCGCATGCTGAGAGTCCCTGAACTGACCTGCTAAGACACATCATATCAGAATCAGAATTTCCCCAAAGGACAACTTCACTGAGGACCAGGTGCATGATGTCTTCTTTCAAAGAATCTGGCAATTGAGAGTCAAATGTGGATTTGAACTAGGGAAATTCTCAAAGATCCTTTAATTCGTTAAAGAACTTAGAGTAGCTTAGGTTAGTCCTGGTATTCTGGGCCCCTTTCCCACGCCTGGCAAGGCTGAGTTTCAAGCTAAATCCAGTTGTGTAGTAATGAGGTGGCCCAGGTGTTGAGGTCAAGTCGGAAGGAAGCATTAACTTGTCGATTCTTAGCCTCATGTTGAGGGTACCTGATGAACTGGCCCTGCAGTCCTTCAAGATTGAGGGTGACACCCCCTGATGGCCATTGCTGACTATTAGAAGACCCTGCTTAGATCAGGATTTTCAAACTCATTGTTAATCTTAAAAACCCTTCCTCCAAACCAAATCTAATATGGCTTCTGAGGGGGTTCCCCAGAGCAGAGTTAGAAAAGAACTGGATCAATTGGAAGACAAATAAAATGCACAGCCATGAAATTCCCTGCCATTAGGGGATTGGAGGAGGAATGTCTATGGGTTATTAGTTTTGCTTGATCGTTTTTTCAATTCTATTAAGTGTGGTATTGTGAAAAGCCTCATATTCTTTATGAAATAATTACAAGGGAAAGGGAACATCTCTAAAAATAGAATCTAGTCACCCATCCACCCTATGCTATCTCAGCTGTCATTCTGAGTTTCCCTGTGCCACCAGGATTAAGTGCAGAACTTTAGTAGCGATAAGCTAATTATCCCAAACTAAGAATAACAAATGAGTCTTGTCCATCAGTGACTATCATTAAGGTGACCAAAGGTAGGCCTGTGATAGAATTACCCCCTTTTCTTCCATTCTTTTTTACTGCCCCCCCACCACCTCAAATCCCCATTTCAGAGTTTGAAAGATATTGATGGTAGGTCTAGTTTCCCACATGGTCTCATTATGGTCTTCCAACTAAAACTATTAAAAGTGGCATTAATTTTCAACACCTTTGTAAGAAAACAACCTGCTTAAGTCAGGGGTTAATAACGGTAGAGGATCACTAATTATCCTGTAAATCTTTACTCTGGTATCAAACGTGACCGAAGTCTTTAATGTCTCTGGAACAGCAGCCTCTAAAGACCCCAACTTGTTCCATAAACATAATGAAAGCCGTGCATTAGTGTCCTGGCCATCTGTGAAGAAAGATGAGGGACAGATGAAAATCAGACAAAGGAGAGGGATGCAGAGAGAAAGGACAAAGTCGGGAGAAGTGAGGACAGAAAACTAGGCAGAGAAACAAGGTCCCATAGGTTGAGTTGGCTGGGCCTCCACACCTCTTGCCATCTGGTATGGAGTTCTGGTGATGCAATCCCACATCACAGAATGATAGCCACATAAAATAAGGCACCCTGCGGACCCTGAAGTCCACCAGCTCACCAAAGGCTTGCCTGAAGTTTGTGCCTATGTAGGCGTGGCTAAGTGAACAACCAAATGGGAGATAGTACGGCTAGGTAATTCTTTTGTGAAGATGTTCAGAATCCAACTGGAAATGGAACTCTCTTTGTGGTTCTTCTATTAAACTCACAGTCGGCCGTGGAGCTGCTACTTATCATCTCATTCTCACTCCTCTGCCCCACCACACACAACTATGTGAGCAAAAGCTTTATAGCAAAATGGCTTAAGATTTCAAGAATCTCTCACCCAACAGAAGAACAGGATGTTACTTTTCCAAGTAATTCAAACCTTTTTGATTTTCTAAGATTTGGAATAGAAATTTCCACTTGTGACCAGAAGGATAACTGAATTCCTATTTCCTCTGCTTGGTGACATTTCTTCTCAATGGCAAAAGGAAGAGAGCCTCAAATCATTCATGATCCAATAATAAGAAACGGAATGGCAGGTTAAAGAGAGCTTTGGATTGGGGTGGGAGGGCAGGAGAATGAGGCTGCTATAATTTCCCTGGAGCCCACTTTTCTCATCTTCAAATGATGGGACTAGAAGGTCTCTAAGAACCACTCACCCTGCTCTAACCATGGTATTCAGTGACACTGGCTCTAGTTAGACTCCAAATCAGGTACAGTCTAAGTTTCTGCATGCCAATTGGATAAAAGTCTCTGGAAGATTTTTCCAGATCAGACTTTCCTCTTGGACTCTGGGATGCTTCCAGCTTAGTTCAGCCTGCCAACTTATAGATTGGCTGTATTGCAACTCATGATAGTGACCTATGGAAACTCCAATCAGCAGTCCCCAATAAGAAAAAATCAAGATGTCTGCAAAGGGTCTCCGATGAGTTTTTACTCTATGTGTTTATGTGAACAAGGTAGTCTTAAGAAAATTTCACCTGATTTCTCTCTGCAGCCCCACAAATATCCCTCTATAGAGCTATATTCTAAAAAATCAGAAATGTCAGCTTCCTTTAAAGCTGCTTACCCACCCACTTCTCTGTCTTCTGAAGAGGTTTACAATGGACTGAAATAAACTGATACCAAAAGCAGGAGTGATGAGAGAAAGAAATAACGACTCGTATAGTCCACAGTATGTTGTCGCTGGTGGTGGGTGGGGGAGGGGCAGTGGAAAGCGGACGGTGGTTTTGTAAATCAGACTTGATGAAAAGCAGCGAAGCATTCTACGGATGCTGCTGGAAGTAGGTCACTCTGTGCTACTCTGTGCTGGCATGAATAGCAATGGAGCAACTCTGCGCACATTCTATTTACCTAGCCATGGAGATGAAAACATTCCTGTGGGGTGAAAATGCAGCCAAAACATTCTGACACAACCAGAGAGATGAGACGTTCAAATGGCTTATGATTTTATCCAGAATGGTTTGCTTGTTCCTACAACAGTTTTTCTCTGGATCTTTTCAAACCTCTGCAAAGAGTTTATCCACATGATACTCATTAAAGTCTCATTTGAAAGGGAAAAAAAGCCCAAAGCTCTTTGAAAAAGGCAGGGTTATCTGAGCTACAGATGTACGAAGAAGATTTTTAAATATATCTAATTCTATTCTCCACTGCCATCTGACTGACCTTTGTAAATTCAGGTAACAGCACATACTTAACAAAATCTGACATCAAGTAAGATATGTAGTAGTATTTAAACTCGGTAAAGTTAAAATATGTATTTACGGATCATTTCATACATTGTAACGAGAATAAGTCATTTTGAAGCCTGCGGTTTCACAATTGAAATTCTGATTTGAGCTTTGCAAGTCCTTGGGGGCCACTTCCCTGTAGTGTGGCGTTGGAAGCAAGATGGACACATGGGTCTGGGAAAACCAGGACACTGGTTGTAGGGTGATTGCAAGGAAACTGCCTAGTAGATCCAGTGAGAGCTCTGTTCATTCCGAGTCCTCTCTCGTACTCTAGTCTTTTATTAACAAAGAGTTTAGTATTTGCTATAATTCTCTGATCTCGAACAGTGAGGTCCCCTCACCGGTTCTCATCTTATAAAATGGATGGGAAAAGAAAATGATAATGACAAAATATCACCTATAAATGACTTCCAAAAGGAGACTAGCCCACTGCTTGCCCTAAACTGTCTTGATTCATCTCCATTTCTACTTAGTTCTCATCCACTTGTATTTCTGTTCCTATCATCTATGATTCAACTCAACAGTAATGATGTACATATGTGCTGGCCTCTGCTGAGAAGCCCTTTCAACATTCATGAACTAACTTAATCTTTAATGACCCTTGAATGTGGGTATTTATATTTCCATTTTACAAATAAGGAGCTCCAGAAAAGTCAAACTACTTGACCAAGTTCACCCAGTAAGTAAATACTAAAATTAGGGGGAAAAAATTCCTAGTTGTTTTGGCTTCAAGGTTATTGTTCTTTTCCACTGCTTCAATTCCCATTCTCTCATTTTGCACATCTCAACCCCAGGATAACAGAAGTAAAGTGCTTAGCAATATCCAGCATACAATGAATGCCAATCAATATCATTGTCATTATTAACACTGTGGGGTTTTTTTTGTTGTCATTATTAGTATCACTCACATAAATTCCAAAATTGAGCAATAATCTTTGACAGAGTTAAGCAAAGGGTAATTTTAACTGTCACAAGCTGCTTAAAAGTCTTCCTAAGTCCAGGAACCATTAAGAATCAGTTCACTTCCAGTGAGCAACCTGGCCAAGTCATATTTGTTTATCTCTCTAATGCTCCTTAACAAATTGAACATTCCTTAGACACCTCTGATGAAACCCCACTTAAACTATCTTTGCTTTAAGGTCTGGCCACAGGGACTTTCACAGATGATGCCATGCTTTCCATGTTCACTCAAGGCTGGCTTGCAAGGCCAACTCGGCTAAGCTTGCTATAAGGCACTTAGCAAGACACTCAGTAATTAAAATGGGCAGGTCATCCCAGATGGACATGGGACTGGCTGACACTGTGCAGGACCCTCTGGGGCTCCTGGGCACAAAATCCTTCCTGTGTCCCCCATTTCTTGATTACAGGAAATAGGCTTCATTCGTCCTCCATGACCTTCCTGGAGTTCCAACTAGCAGGTTCAAACAGTTGCTAATTAGGGAAGGGAGAGGATGCAAAGACAAAGGAACAGTCAAAAGAAACAATAGTGCAGCCTTGGGGCAGGGGCCCGGTTGCCCCTCAAGGGATACACAGAACAATATCTTTAAACTGTTTTGCAGGTAGTGGAAGCCCCACCAGGTGGGAAAAGGTAATGATAAGCTCCCCACAAGCACCTAGATCCCAGACCAGCTGGAACCAGAAGGTTGATGATGCTGACTCCCACTTACCTCACCACCAACCCATCAGAAGAATGTCCACGAGTTGATGACACCCTCTTTGAACCATTACTATAAAACTTCTCATTACCGCCTCCAGGTTGGGACACAGTTTTGAGGGTATTAGCCCACTGTGACCCCCTTTGCCTGGCAAAGCAATGAAGCTATTCTTTTCTACTTTACCCCAAACTCTGTCTCAGAGCATTAATTTGGTGTTGGGGTACAGAGGCCAGATTCGGCTTCATGATGACTGTGCTCAAGGAAGAGGGAAGGACCAAATAGAAATGGTGTTAAAAATAACAGCTGAGCTTCCTTCAGGGGTAAACTGAGTCCTTTTCTGCAGATTAATTTGTACAAGTGCTTGTTATCATAAACACCTAGAGGTGCCACTCAAATGGAACCTTCCATTCTCACCTTCCCCCTGGTGGACAAAGCTTTCTGTCCCATTCCTACAGACCTGTGAGCTCACCTCGCTGACCGTGAGCTCGGCCTTCTTGCACACACGTAGGCGGGGATTCCGAAGCTGGGTGGCCAGTCATCTGTCTAGGCTCTTCTCTCTAAACCGCTTTCTCCTACAGGAAACGAGGGTCAGAGTAGCTTCTAAAGCCTCTTCTCATACTGAAATTCTCTGATTTTATCTTTTATCTTCCTACGATCTGCAATTACCATAGTGGGGGGCTGAACCTTAAGTTCCTACGAAGTGAAGCTGGGAAGTGGTAATAATCTTCCGTGTCTCTGTTGTGTTATTCAGCCTGAGAAAGGGGAGTGGGAGGGAATTCTACAGACTGCAGCACATAGAAAATTCCTATTCTAATCACTGTGTTTCAACTTACAAAGACCTTTCTTATGAGGCCCCTTCTCTTTTCATTCAGCAGTCCTCTGTGGTAGGTTTTACAGAATTAGGATCGAAGGCCAAACAGGGTAACTGGTGATCTCAAGGATTAGAGCTAAAATGATGGAAGTAAGAGGGATCAAATCCAGCCTTCTGGGGGCTTCCCTGGTGGCGCAGTGGTTGGGAGTCTGCCTGCCGACGCAGGGGACACGGGTTCGTGCCCCGGTCCAGGAAGATCCCACATGCCGTGGAGCGGCTGGGCCCGTGAGCCATGGCCGCTGAGCCTGCGCGTCCGGAGCCTGTGCTCCACAACGGGAGAGGCCACAACAGTGAGAGGCCTGTGCACCGCAAAAAAAAAAAAAAAAAAATCCAGCTTTCTGACTCCTAGCACAGTGCTCCTACCAACCTATGCTGTCTACCAAAGCGATGTTTATTTATCCTGAGAACTCATGAACCACTGTGCTTGTATGTCAGCTTAATGAATTAGATATACAGAAGATATGTATCAATAGTAAACACTGTCAGCAGTTTGAAGTTTGGGCTTATAGACCTGGGAATGAAATTGAGTAATTAACCAATTCACACTAGTGTACAAATCACATGACAATCTGATGTGATTTCCCTGTGACAGACTCCCCCGGAGGATCAAATATGCTTCTTACTGGATTCCAGCTACTGGTCTGAAGACTCTCTTGGGCCCATTTCTGCAGGCTATTGTGTAAATGCTCCTTTCAAAAGAGGTCAAGATGAACTCTAAGTGACCTGCCAGACAGATATCTCCATGGAAATATTAATCTAGCCATCTAGTCCCTGCTGGGTGAAAGATAATGATATACAAGAAATACAAGGCCACTTGATTGCTAAAATATGTTGCTGCTCAGCTGGGAATAACGTACAGTACATTGACAGTACCAGTTGCTAACATCTTTCTACTTTTCTCCTCCTCTTTATTATAGCCCTCTCCCTACTCTATCTTAATTCTAAAGCCCTCCCTCCTCTACAGGCCTTCCACACAAAACACCCATTATGGGGCTGGCACTGAGAAGTGGGAGCCATGCATTCTTCACGAAGGACGTATTTGAGAAAACAGGTCTGCCATTTTGCATTGGTCAGTATCACCACTCTTCACGCCTCCCGTATTCCTCCGGCTCCTCTCTGTGCCGGGCCCTGCTCTGCAGTGTGTGTCTGAATCTCTGTATTCAGATAATCATATGCACTTCATAGTGCCAAGGATGTTTTCCTCTTTTTCCCATCTCTGTTATGAGTTTATACTTATGCTTTGCACAGGCCAAGTTTAGTGTTCATAAAGTTCTCAGTGATGTTATGATCAGGCTGAATTTGACAAGATAAAGTAGGACAACTGATGATTATTACTATTTTTCAAAACAATAAAAGCTAACTTTTATTGAGCACTAACTATGTGGTAGGTAATGGGCTAAACACATACATTCTCATTAAGCTACCTGACCGCTGATAAGGTAGGTACTATTATTGTCCCCAGATTAGGAAAGTGAAGCACAAAGAGGTTAGGTAACTGATCATATGACTTTAGCACTGTGACTCTAGAAAAGGAACACACTCTTCCTGAAGCCTCACCCTTTCCACTTGCCACTTAGTGAGAGATAGGTCCAGCGTGGGATCATCAACATACAGGCCAACAAATCGACTTCAACTATTGCCCCCCTTGACCACTGTGGTAGGACATAAATGAGGCAGTGTCCTTGGTATCACTGACCATGGTCGTGAGAATGGGGAGTGGTGATGCATGAACTGATAATCTGTCTATAGTTCTTTTTTTTTTTATTTTTTTGACCTTGGTCAAATCAAGAGTGGAAAGCATTACCTGGGTGCATGAACAACATCAATCCCTAAACACAGACTGTCTATTAACCCAATATACAATATGGCTAATGCTTATGAAGTATGTACAACATGACAGGTGCTACCTAAGGACTTTTGAATATATTAACTCATTTCACCTTCACAGTCATTATGAGTTGGATAACAATCACCTGTAAGAGGGCTGATGTACAGAAAGGTTATGTAACTTGCCTAGCATCGCACATATAGCAAGTGGAGAAGACTGGGTTCAAACAGGATGTCCAGCTCCAGATTCTGGGTTCTGAAACACTGTACTTTCCTGCCTCTTCCCTATGAAACACCCTAATATATAGCCCCTGTTATAAAACTAATTTCTAATCAACCTACTTGCTCACTATGTGTTCCTTGCCCCTTTTCTCTTGGTTTTCTGCCCTAGCCTTGTCACTATTCTCATATCTTAATGGACATTACATTTCTTCTGGAGTTTAATTTTTAATTTTCAGTAGCTCTCCACACATATTTCCACTGCAAGGTGACCTCCCATGGTTAGTTCTCCTCCTTAGCTGATCCTAGCATACCCTACCAGCACCAAAGATCAGGAAATTAACAGGTGGCACTGACATTTCCATTCTCTACTTAGTAGCACTCGCTCATTAATCAGAGGGTCTAACTAAAGCAATGCTAGTGGAGTTTTGCAGAAAGAAAAGAAGTGCTGGGTTTTCTGCTTCTGTTTCTGCAAGAACACACTGTAAAGGAATACAGCTATGTTTCACGATCAAGCCATTATATTGTGAATACAAGTGATGGTAACTGGATGATCAGACTTAAGTCAGGACACAAAGACAGGAACTCAGGGACAGCTGATAGCTTTTCCACCTAGCTCTCAGCCTATGGCCAGAAAGGCACAGACCTGGAAGGCAATTCTGTGTCAGGGGCATATATCCTCTCTGACATCAGCCGTAAAGCTGATCTCAGCTCCTTAGCAATTATGTCTTTTTCATTCATGAAATTTTCAGTATCTTTTTCGTTTTGTTTACGGCATCTATATTTTCTGATTGTACCACACACTGGAAAATAAGTTCTCTATGAATAATACCTTCTCAGTGAAGTGGAACTTCCTTTCATTTGCCCTACACTCACCTTCTTTGGGTTTCAGATAGAGCTTTGAGTCCTAGCAGTTGAATGTTTGGTGAACAAGGTCACATATACTTTATGTAATAAATATGGGCACATTCTTCTCTTAGTCTTTGTATCCACAGACTCATTCTTATTTCTTTCATTCTTATTTGGCTGTTGTGTCCAGCACGTGTCAGGTTTTTTATTCTTCCTTCATACAACCACACCCACTTCCTGCTGACCACTACAGCTGCCTTTCTGTGCACTCTCTCTGGGTTCATTAAATGCATTCTCTGGAGGGGGGTAACGCAGCACAGCTGAAATAGGAAGGATTCTAATATCAGAAAACCTAAGTCTGAGACAAGGGTCCTGTACCTGAAATCTAAATGCCTCAGTTTCTCGATCTTTAAAAAAATGGAAATACAAATATCTACCTCACAGGGCCATAAAAGTGAAAATGCACATGGGAATGCTTTGAAATATGAGAAATAAGAGTTGTAGTTATTATTAATATTATGATCATTAAAGATTAGCAACAGGAATAACTTCGTTTATTCCTGGTAAAAAATCAACGTGATTCTACTTAACTGTAGAGTGCTGTTGTGTCTTCCATGCCCTTCATGATGCCATTTCGTTCCTCTTTTTCAGCCAGGGTAGCATATCGGGTCAATGTTGTCAGAGAATGATTTTAATGAACTCTAGGTTATTTTCCTGAAACATTAATGAAATGACAGAGAGCCTTTTATTTTATATTTTATAACTATAGCTAGAGCCTGTATCTGGGAGAACATTACCTTGAAGTTGATGACATGAAAATCACCACCCTCTTTTCTGTCCTCTACGTACATTCTACTGCTCTTCTTGCACTTTGTCTCCATCAATTTGACTTCCTAGTATATACAGTATCATCTAAACCATGTATGAAGACTTTTATACTGCTTTCCTAACTAAGGCTCCATGCCCAACAAATATGGTAGTAACTTACCATTTTAAAAAATAGATTTCAAAGGTAGAACCTGCCAGAGCTTTTTGAAAATCTAAGTAGATCCCTTTGATCAACATGAACGGTACCTCTACAGAGCAGTGATCATTCAGACTTGATTTTCCTTTATAGATTCCCACGGTTACCATGTCTCCCCCCACCACTGTGCCTACCTCTTCCATGCATGCTAGGTTCAATTATGTAGAAGTATTTACAGATCTCATCCAGCAGCATCAACTTTAGGGGTTTGCCCCCAGTAAGGGCTCAGAGTCCGTACAAACTGGGAAGGCCTGCCAGATCAGGTGGAACTAGACATTTTGTACCACTTTCCCTAACTTCATCTCTGAAGTTCTTCAGGACGCACGGGTGTATCTCAGGCAGCACCAGTAATTTAACTATTCTTGTTACCCAGTTTGGGGTACTCTTTGTACTCAATATTATTTGTTTTAGTACTTACATTTCAGGAAGTAACATGCTTGATGAAAAATCACAAATTCTTCAATATAAAAAAGTCATTCCATCAGTTAATTTTATCATTTCCCCCTCCTACAATTATGAGAGAATTTAGGGTTTTTCAGACTGGCATCATTTCTTTACATCTTGTGGGGGATCTCTTATATGCTTGATGGTTATAAAAATCTATTTTTGGTCAATTAATTTCTATTTAGCGTGCATTTTTCATACATAATAACCTATTAGAGTTTTCCAAATCCTTGCCTTTTTTGTTTTCAATTTTGATACTTAAATTGTTCCATTAGTACAAAACATATACTAGGGAGCTTTGTTTTCTTTGTGAGAGGTTTCTTCAGTCGTTTAAGAGATCATTTATATCCTTTGTGTTATCTTGTTTTTTCATGAACAGCCAGACCTGGATTTGGTGGGGGAAAAAACGCTTCTGGTGTAAAGATGGTTTTTCTTTTTCTGGGCAGATCTTTCAATCTTAGGTGAGGGATCCCTAAACTGCAGTGGAAACCCCTCACCACATCCACTCTCCTCACAGGAGGGAAGCGGAAAGCCCGGCAGACTGGCCTCTGGAGTGAGACGAATGGAGGGGGAAATACAGCCTTTGCCAACATGGAGGGTCAGTCATTTGGGGAGGGATGGGAGAAGGAAAGATGTTTCCCGTCTAAGTTTCGAGGACTGTGTTACAAATGATAAAACTAAGATGAAGGGACTTTTGAAAATAGCCGTCTCGGCCTCTTTAATTACCCTGTCTAGAGAGAAAGTCTGTCATCAGGGCTGGAGTCTGGGACTGTTCAAAGAGATTGATTGGAGGAAGACACTTTTTCGTCCCATCTAGATTGCTGCGGTTTTACTGGAATTGAGGCAGGCCATAAACCTATCAGTGACTCAAGAAAATGGAAGCAATTAAGTCTGCAGGTGCGCCTATTTGTCATATTAATGATGGATCTGTGTTAATGTAAGTCACAGGAGGCTTCCGCATGCGCGGTCTCGGCTACGGCTACGGGGGCGTGAAAGGACCTGGGGGCGGGGCTGCGGCTCCAACGCTGCCCTCCAGGAGTCCGGGCTCAGTCCCCGCCCCCAAAGCTCATCCCCTCCATCCAACTCAGCCTTAGATGCTCTCTTGCGGGGGCTCCAATTCCAATCAAACTATTTCATAGATGCTGGATTTGACTCAGGTGAAGAAAACTCTAGTCGAAGGAGACGTGGGGTTCGGTGTGCGAGGAGTATGATTTGCAGGCCTGATTTTGCAGTCAGACAGACCGGGTTTGAATATCAACCTTTCTACTTCGTACTGGTTTGTCTTGAACAGGTTATTTAAGCCCAATAAGGCTTATGATATTTACTTTGGAAAGCTGTCGTGAGCAAGGAATTAAGTCATAAATGCAAAGCTCTTAATAGAGTGTCTTGGAGCTTCGGCCACTTTAATGATTTCTCCTTTTCTGACCTTGAAAACATTTTAGCTCCTAGAAATTAATTGCCAGTCATCCCTCATAGGCTGCTAACGCCTTCAGGGTGAGAAGTAGTATTAGGAAGGTTTAGGAAAGATGGGTAGGCCAGTCACTAGGCATGCCAATCCTAGCGCTTGCCCACTGCTCCTTCCACAGGAAGCTGCCCCTCCCTCCAGAGCCCCTTCCTCAGGCCCTTCTTTCCACAGGAGCCCCTGAGGGTGGGCACCTCACCCAAGGGCAGCCTGTCCATAGACTGGGCAGGAACTCACGAAGCGGCTCAGCACAAGAACTTGAGCTAATCAGATCCTCACTCTTAGGAATCTGAAATAGGGAACGCGGAAGGAATCAGGCCTAAATCAGCAGAAGCAGAACTCAGAGAGATGCATAGTAAAAGCACAGATGGGGAGTCTGGGCCGTAAGGGTCACTTCAAGCTGGATAGATGAAGAAACAGAAAACACATGAGTATGCAAAGCTCTGAGGTAGAGGAAAGACATTGAGCACAGAGGGAAATGCTAGTTAAGGTGGCAGGGGGAAGAGAAGGAACTGAGGCACATTCATGCAGGACAACACAGGGAAGACCCCAAAGCCCTTCACTGAGCCCCAAGTGCCATCTTGGATCCGGGTCCACCTGCCTTGAGGCCTGGGAGGAGCATGGCTCCAGTTCCTTCAACACTTCGAGGTCACTGCCTCCTGCTGACATGAGGGAGTCCTAACAAGGACCACCCCCATCACTGAGTAACGTGAGTTACTGTGCCTTACAATCAAAGGAGCCTACCCACTGAGATGTGATACCCTTCAGAGGATCTGGAATGCGCTGAGAATTCCAAACGCTGGCCCCTCACTAGATGGCCTTGATCACAGCACCTAGCCCGAGCCTCCTCTGATCACCTGTCACAGCTTATAGAAGGCTCTTTTTTCCCCCTAGAACAACAGGTAAATACATATTCTTTATGAGAGAAGTCCTAAAAAATGTTTGTTTAGACAGTGAAGAGTAAAGGGAACCCCGGTTTCTTCAGAATTGTGTCTTTTCAGAGTCTAGCTATGGCTCTGAAGTCTCTTTGTAATTTTGTTTCCATCTGCAAAATGGGAGTCATGATGGCACAATGGCAAACCACAATATGCTGCTTGCTGTAAGGCTGTGAAACGTGACGGCAGATAATGGCACTGGAAAGGCAATGCCTTCTTCTTTACTATAAAAGAAAAGATATTCCTTTGCCAACCCACATAACTTAACAGTCAGAAATAATGAGAAAGGAAACAACAAAAAAGCACTGTACATGACAGCTAAAATCAGATTTTGATAAAATACTCTACTTCTAAAGGGATACTGTCAAGGAAAAAAAAAATCAATTTGGGTGGAAAAAAGTCTGGTTTGTTTATTAGTTTAGCTCCTAATGCCACCAAATGGACCTCAGTCTGAAATAGCCTTTGAAATCAAATTTGCTGTTTTCCAATTCTGCAACTTACTCTTTATGCTAATTTGTCTGCACCTGCAGGGACAAAGAAACTGGCAGCACTGAACATGAGATCCAGGAAGAAAAAGCAACACAAAGATTCAGGAAATGAAACCAGGACTAAATCATATTAGGTGTACAAAGGTTGGACTTTTTATAAAACAAGGAAAGAGTGGATTGAATGTCTGAGAGAGTATTCTGACTGTAAAAATGACAGATCCTTGGTGAAGGACCTTGTGTCTTTCCCAGGTCCCAAAAGAATGGCAGCATGGGGTGTGGGGCAATTTGTAAGGCCAATTGTTGGAGCCGAGCTGGGTCTCTCCCAGCTTTCCTGTCCCTTAATCATGGGGGTTATTATAAAAATGTCTCAAAGAGTTTCATCCTTCAGGAATTTAGCCTCTAGAAGTTCAGGTTAATTCTCCCTTCCAGTTTAAAAATCTATTTTGGGCTCTATTTTGAAAGAAATACCACGATTTTAAGGAAAAGACCGAGTCACCATTTTCCCATTGTTTTTCAGTGTCTGGGCCCCATTTCCCTTCTACTGCTTCCCTGCTGCCATATTACCAGGTATGCTCTAAAGGTGCCTGGGAACCAAACTGAGTATCCCAGCCATCATAAAACCTAGAGACATAATTACTACAAAGGAACTTAGACATACTGTCCTCATTTTACAGATGCCCAATCCTTCAAGGGTATAAATGCCACACCCCCATTTAAAATATAACAAAAGCTCAGAGAGTTAAGTATTTTGCCCAAGGTAACACAGAGCATTAGCCCATAGAAATCCAGAGAAAGAATCTCAGACCAAGGCTCCTTCCGTTATACTGCCTCTCAAAATCCAGAAAAAAAATTGAAAATATTTTTTTTAATATTCTAAGATGCTTCTACTTTGAATATTTTCTCTATTGCTCTGTCCAGTATATTGAATTTTAGACTCTCTGCACGGTATAAAGCACTGTCAAAATTCAAGTTCTGTCAATAGGCAGTAACTGTTGAGGTCCACTAAATGCTGTGAATGATATGTGTTTAATGCTCAAGCAAAATGTCAATTGCCACCTTGGAGTTATTAGACTTAGGGAAAAAAATCAATTTGGCAGGTAAAACGTTCAGCAGCCACACTCCCACTATCCTTCCTATTCTCCTCTTAAGCATCTCTTC
This sequence comes from Aethalodelphis obliquidens, assembly GCF_003676395.1. Classification (NCBI taxonomy): domain Eukaryota; kingdom Metazoa; phylum Chordata; class Mammalia; order Artiodactyla; family Delphinidae; genus Aethalodelphis; species Aethalodelphis obliquidens. The sequence goes on along the minus strand of NW_020837999.1, from coordinate 4,117,947 downwards.
ACTTCTCCATGTTCTGCCCTATCACCAGGGGTAAAAGAATATTGGCATCACACATCCCAAAAAACACTTGATATAAAATTAAATAAAAAGGAAATCAATTTTTTATCCACTGCTTAATTTTCACTAGACCAGCTGTCTTATCTCCTTTAGACCAATACTAGTTTCTTGTAGAAATAAGGTCACTTTTATGGTTAGTAATTGCATCAAGTGCATTTCTGTAGCAAATGACACAAATTCATTTATGAAGTAACTTTTTTATTAATTGCGTGACTGATGAGGAAACTCTGTGTGTCCCATATTTGTGACTATAAAGAGATGGGATATAAGAGATTAATGGACTTTCTCAAAATCATACCATGCAACAGGATAAGAGTTAGGGTTCACAGCTCCTGTCTCTTCAGTCCAATTTGTTATTGGAGTCACAGAGGAATGTCTTTTAGTGAAACTTCTTGAGATTTTATGTCCCTAATTCTGTTCTGTTTCCCTAGGGAGGAAACGTAGTGAAGGGGAAAGAGAATGGACTTTAGAATCAGACGTGATTAGACTCCCAACTCTGACATTTGCTAGTCACGTGATTCTAGGCAAGTTACATACCTCAGAGTTTCTGTATCTTCATTTGTAAAATGTAGATAATAATACACACTTCAAAGACTGTATGAGGATTAAATGAAACTATATGTGACGTGTATAGCAGGCACTCAATACATGTGTGCACCTTTCCTGTCTATTTTTTTTTCTTGGACAATTAAACTATAATTGAGCCGCAAGAGAAAGATGACAAAGTCTAGAAATTGAAGACTCGTCTTCACTTATTTCTAATTAGTTTGTGGGTTCTAACATTTCAACTTGAAAATAAGATCAATTTTGTAGAGAAAATACACTGATGGTACCACTTTAAATGCCCGGGTCTTCTCCCTGGGCAGCATGCTCCATTGATCTTTCGATTCATGTGTCAATGCCACGTTTCATTACCAAGACTTTATAATACGTAGTAGGGAAAACATGAACTGAAGAAGGAAAACCAGGGATCTCTCACTTGACTGGATGACTAGTGGGCTGTGTGCACTTTCATTCATTCATACATTCTTTTTTAAAAGTATTTTACTGAGTCCTACCTTCATGTCAAAGGCTAAAGTTTACAACTATGAATAAACCTGCCCAAAAGGAGTTTACATACTAGAATGGGCAGGGGAAACAACAACAACTAAGAATGCAATAACAGGGCCGTGGGAGAAGTATACACAGGATGGAGTGAGGGTGTAAGGAAAGAGTGGCTCACTCTTCCTAAGGAGAGGGCATCAGCATGGTTTAAAAGATGATATCTGCACTGAGCTTAAAGATAAGTGTGGTTATCCCGGCAGAGTGTGTGCGGTGAGGGGAAGCTACTCCACGATATAGAGCCGTGTAATAATAGCATGGCACCCTCCTATAACGTCAGGATGGCACTTGGCAGGCTGTGCTACACTAAGGAGCTCACTGGAGGTCACACTACAGAGGACACTGTGTGGCATGCTTAAGAGTTTGAAATTTATCCTCCAGGCAAAAGGGAGTGTTAAGACAAGACCTGGTTTGGGCTTTTAAAAAGGTGCTTGTGGGGACTTCCCTGGTGGCTCAGTGGTCAAGAATCCACCTGCCCATACAGGGGACACGGGTTCGATCCCTGGTCACATGTCTCTGGTCACATGCCGCAGAACAACTAAGCCCGTGCGCCACAACTACTGAGCCTGCGCTCTAGGGCCCGCGAGCCACAACTACTGAAGCCCGCACGTCTAGAGCCTGTGCTCCGCAACAAGAGAAGCCACCGCAATGGGAAGCCCGTGCACCGCAACCAAGAGTAGCCCCCGCTCGCCGCAACTAGAGAAAGCCAGCTCGCAGCAATGAAGACCCAACACAGCCAAAAATAAAAAAAGAAATTAAAATAAATAAATTAAAAAAAAGGTGCTTGTGGAATGCAAAGACCAGAAGGGCTGAGATCAAAGTCAGGGAGATCAACTACTGCAGTCTTCAAGCTAAGAGGGGTTAAGGGCTTGCCCTGTAGAAAGGAGAAACAGGAAAAGGCAGGAGAGTAATGGAAGGGAAGGAATTAACAGAGTGAATCACTGCTTGGATGTGGGGACAAGAGGAAGGGAGGACATGTGAACAATCCTGAAAGGCCAGTGTGAGGTTTACACCATTCACCCAGAGAGGCAACATGGGATGGCGAGCAGGTTTGCTGGGGAGTGATGGTTCAGACATGCTGAGTTTGAATTACATATTGGACCTTCAGGTAGAAATGCCCCATAGACAGGTGCATAGACACATCAGAAGCACATGGGAATATCTCCTCTGTGGTCATGTACAAGTGACGCTAAGGGGAAGCCAAGTGAATGGATGAATTCACCTATGAGTGTGCAGTGTGTAAAGGTCAAGGGCCAAGGATGAGACCAGGGACAACTGTCCTTTAAGGAAAAGGCTTCTCTGGGCCTCAGTTTCCTCTCCTGTTAAGTGAGAGGGATGGGCTTCTGGGCTCTCTCAGGTGACTTTCACCTCCACAGTGCCTCATTTCATGCCTTTTTATTTGGCTCCAGCTTTCACTCACAGAGGGTTCTTCCTTCCTTCCACCTTTGTTATTTTTGGAAAAGACTGTTTGAAGCTTAAGCTCCTCTGAAGTGGCCCCTTGATCTTTCTGTCATAAGGACACGCATACAAAGAGTACAGCAGGGAGACTTTGGAGCAGAAGAAAAGGCAAGCGAGAACCAGGGCCAGTCTCAGTGCCAGGACGTGACCCTTCTCGTCCCTTCAAAGGAGCCACCATAGCATGTATTTCCCTCCCACTCCTCAGTTGTTCAGGGTAGGTGTTTTTGATACAAATCAGAAGAATAACACCAGCACCTTGTGTTAAACACTCCTGGCTTCCCTTTACTGCTGTCCCTCCTGATACTGGAGGAAACTCTGCCACTACAGGTTGGCCTAAGGTATTGGTACTTCATTACTCGCTAGTAGATTCTGAATTATTGGGACCATAACATTTTCATTGGCCAAATCCCCATTTATAATTTTACCTACTCTCCCACTTATCAATGTACCATATTTCCTATTTTTCCATCTCCTGCCTGCATAAAGCACATGTAGATGTTCTCTGTGGAAAATACACCCAAATTCCTATTAAACTCAAGATAAAGAGGGGGAAATTCAATTTATTTTTTGTATACTGCCCATTTCTCCTTAGCCTTGACTTCTTAAGCCCTTGGGTTATGGGCCAGTGCTTATTTTCATGGCTGCATTACTAGATTTTATTACATTTGTACTGTGAGGCAAGATAGTCTCATTTTATATCTGGAGAAATAGGTTCAGTGACCTGATGACAACAACTGGCCATGGATCAGTATATTTTCCTTATTATGTGAGTCCAGGGCCGTATGTTTTTGGTTGTCTGGGCAGAGTATAAAATGTATTGCCGATCACATACAGATTCAACACTAGTGATCTATGGTCCTCTCTCTGGCACCACCCAATATCAGAAGATGACAACCCTCTGCATTTTCTAAAATTCTTGTAGGAAATCTGTAGGTCCAAAAGCATCATTCTTTCCTCTATGCCAAATTAGGTCAAGTGCCATGGAGGAAAAAATGTTTCATCTCACCTTTAAAAGTAAAAACATTGTTTTTAGGTATTAAAAATTAAGAATTCCAAGTGTAAAGTTAGAAATGAATGAAAATCATCCACTGGGGGGGGGGGCTTCCCTGGTGGTGCAGTGGTTGAGAGTCCGCCTGCCGATGCAGGGGACACGGGTTTGTGCCCCGGTCCGGGAGGATCCCACATGCCGCGGAGCGGCTGGGCCCGTGAGCCATGGCCGCTGAGCCTGCGCATCCGGAGCCTCTGCTCCGCAACGGGAGAGGCCACAACAGTGAGAGGCCCGCGTACCGC
>NW_020837999.1:4074899-4113941 GCF_003676395.1 Aethalodelphis obliquidens | reverse complement strand
AAAAAAAAAAAAAAAAAAAAAAAAAATCATCCACTGGGCTTTCCCTGTATAAATTGTGATGAGGCATTAGGTTTCTAACCCCTGGAATAAAATAGTTTCCTCCTGCAAAGGCCCATTATATATCAGGAAGACAACAGAAGAGTTCTTTCTCCCATGTTTTTTGTGGAGCTCTTCCCCAAATCCTCAATTGTCAACATGGTCTCCTAAGTGGACCACTGTCAGCGATCACCACCTGCGGTCAGGCTATCAAGATTATAAATGAAATACAGAACTGTAAGGGAGTCTTGGTCCCACCTGGACCAAACCTCTGCAGGAAGCTCTTCTACATCCCAGGTATCCAGACAAATAAGGGCCTGGAGGTTTCTAGGGATATACGTTCTACATCCTCCAAATCCTCTCCACAGCATACTTATCCTACCTTACTAAGATGTTTTTCTTCTTTTGTCAGCGTCAATCCCCCTGTTGCTGTCACTTAAACCTGTTCCTTTCATCTCTGTCTTCTGTGGAGATGGAAAGTAGCTGTAGGTTGGAGCCTTGTAATGGTATCTGCAGATACGTGACCACTGCCTCTGAAGTACCATATGCCTCTGACTGCAAAGCACAGCACTTCTCCAGTTCCCCATCACAACAGGGAGTGAAGTTCTCCCAGTCATACTTCTGAAGCCATCAGGGAGTGAATGGTTGGAGGCGTCACCATTTTCACTCAGGAAGAAAGAAAGGCAAATGACCACCAAGGACAAGAGAACCAGCTAATTTTGCTCTACCACAATTCCAGGCCCTGCATGTCTCCCACTAAAAGCAGAGGCTGCTATGGAAGCTCTTATGTACAGTTTATGTACCTTCCCAATCACAAAGGTGCCAGAGAGTATGTCCCTCCCCAAATAAAAATCTCAAGAGTGGGTACATTCTGAGCCCAAGACCTGTTTTCATAACTCAAACCTATTATCCCCATCCCAGTCCATCTGCAGGAGAGGTGAACTCCATTAATTTTCCCGTCCTTTACTTCAGAACTCTTCCTATCTTCACTTTTCCTTTCATATCCCTTCCAGCCTAGAAGGAAAGCTATTCTTTTTCTTCTCAAAGTTCAACCCCTCCCCCTGGGCCCTCAACTTCTCCCTCACTTGCTACCTCTAAAGATTTTGTTCTACTCTCCTGTCCCTTTTACCTGCAATCTACCTTCCCAGTATTTCTTCCTCCTTCATCTAAAATAATGGTAAAAGTCATCCTCACCTCCATCTCCTCCAGAAGAAGAATAGCTTCTGATCTTGATTTTGACTTTTCTTATGGATTATTTGTCCTTTCATTAATTGCTTAACCCTTCGAAAATTAAGCCTATGAATTTATTTTCTCTACTCATTCTCTCTTTTACTCCTTAACCCATCAACATCCAGTTTTTCCCCAAGTGATATAAGGTGTGAGCAGAAGAGCACAAGCATAAGATTCTATGAACTTCTACCTGGGCCAAGAACCTCTTGAGTACATGGCTTGGTCACAGCAAGTGATGGCTGAATGAAAAAAGGCATGAACACAGGAAAGGGATGGGACAGCAGAGGGTAAGCAAAAGGAATGATTTTCATTGAATGACTGGTACTAATCCATGCCACGCACTGTGTTTAGTGTTAGAAATACTTGTCTTATGTGATCAGAGATAACTTTGGTTCTTAATTCAGTTCTGCTTTTAACCATCCACATGATATTGAACAAGTCAATGACCTTTTTCTGGAGCCTAGTTTCTTATCTACAAAACAAAGTGATTGGACCAAAGGATTTCTCATGCTCCCTGACACCTAAAAGATATGAAAGAAAAGCATTTGGTTGTATATGTTGGAGAACTTAGAGATGAAATAGTCCCGAGTTTCTAAGGCTTTCTTTTTTTCTCTCCCTCCCTCCATCCCTCTTTCCTTCCCTTCCTTTCATTTTTTAAAAATCTGATATGGAACCTTGTATCATATTTTTCTTCCTGTTTACCAAGCTTATTTGTTGAGTAATAATTTATTTTTTTCTCTTTTTATTCAAAGACGTAGATAACTGGGGTCATATGGCCCCGTTGCAAGAGCATAGGTTTTGAAAACAGGCAGTATGAATTTGAATCGTGCTTTGCCACTTACTAGCCCTATGATCCTGGACAGGCTACTTAACTGGTATTAGCCTTAGATTCCTCACCTATAAAATGCCGCTAAGGCAGTAAAGGGCACCTGCAAAATCCCTGCTTCCGAGGATTTTTACGAGAGGTGGTAGAGATAAAAAGCCTGGTTCACAGAATCGTTGGCACAGGAGGCATGGAATGAGTTTCCCTGGTTTTCTCTTTATCTTTTTCTTCAATAGCAAGGGCAAAGTTTCTATCAGGTTCTTAACAAAGACTGCAAATACAAATACCTTGTAGGTACCCTTTACTCTCTCACTGGCTTCTAGGTGGGCTGGTGTCTTTCACAGGAAATGACTGACCTACTGGAATTCCCTCATTAAATGATGAAGTAACAGAGTTTGGTCACCTGCCCAAGTTCATGGCAATGTCAAAATCAGCAACCAGGTTGTTTCACTCTCCATGTGGTTCTTATTCAAGGTCCTCACGATGCTCCTTAGGGGCGGGGGAGGGGGGGTTCTCCACAGCTGATTTTGTGTTCCTCAGAAATGGAATATTTTTTCACCCAATAATGATCTGACAAAAGACTTTTCTGTTATTACTGAGGTTGTCAGATGTCCTGGTCTTGCATAATAGCAGAGAAACCCTCCCCTTCCTCCACATACATCTTCTCCTGGTGTTTTTCTTTCCTCCTTCTTGTCTCTCTAGTGGTATCTTCTCTGTAGTATCATGGATCATTCAACCAACCTCTTTCTCCACCTTTAGCTTTCTTTTCATGTCAACTAGTTTTAAACATAAATATAAATTTCAAGAAGGGAAAAAGCCTTAACCTTAAATACATTTATGGTGGAAAAAGAATTATTGCAAAAATGTTCCTCTTAGCATTTAACTTGCAGACACTGGAATCCATCTAGATGCTCAGCATGAGAAAAGGGATGGATAAATGATGGTATGGACATATGATGAAATACTATGTAATACCAAATACAATTAACCATCATATGTTTCAAAGAACATTTAATGATGTGGCAAATCACTTACAATATAAGGTCAAATAATGTTTTTAAACTCTTTTTAAATTGTGTAAAATATGAGCTCAGTTTTCCAAAAAGAATTTTATATGAATAGAAAGTTGGCAAAACATGTAACTAATGTTTACAGTTCGTCCCTGGAGAGTGGGGGTATGGGAGATTCTAAATTTCTTCTTCATATGTTCTGTGTGTTTCTTCTCATCTTTAGTATGATTGATAGTTTTTAATGAAAAGAAAATAATAGCTTTTATTTTGACACCAGAGATCATTAGGTATCTTCTATGGCACCTAATATGAATACTCTGGGTGTTTGGTTTGTAAAACTGCCAAAGCGATTTGCATGGGCACAGACTATTATAGCCAGAGAGAACTAGAAAATAGCATCTATTCTCAAAATGTTTTCAACAGCATAACTCTTTCTTCAAAAGAAACCTTTAAAGAGACGCTTACTATGTCAACAGAGATAAAAGAAGAATGGTTCTCATCCCAGCAGGGATAATGGGCTCAGAGTCCCATCATTTCCATCTTCCCACCCTCCTGATGGCAGCTGAAGCCTGTTAGTGAAAATCCCTAGGACTCTGGGAGACACCATTTGTAAAGATCCTGATTTGGTACAACCTCTCTGTGCTGCAAGTGAAGAATCAGGCACCGAGAGGGGCAGTGACTTGCATGAAGTCATCAGGGTTCCCGACCAGGACAAAACAGAAAACACCAATTTTCAGACTCCTAAGCTGGTTGCATGAGAGACTTGCCCAGAAGAGAAAAGCATCTTTCAGGGATGTTCTTGAGGTGCAAGAGTAAAGAAACAGGACCTGGGATGCTGACCGTGAGGAGTCAGCCACCCTCAGCAGTGCGCTCAGCAGGTCGTATGTGGAATTCTGCCCATTCAGCAGGAGACTGAATGGTATTTATTATTTGGAGGTGAGCATGGCCTCTTTTTCAACCTTCAGACCCTGTGAATCTCCTCTGATCCCCACCTCCATCCTCAGGCTGCCTAGGCTTACAAGAAATACTGCTAAATCCTTTCCCCTCGTTGCAATGAATCAATGTCTCTGTGGTCTGCAGTCCTCAACCGTGTTTCAAACAGAGCCAGCTTTTGGATGGAAGCATAAAACCCCAAATCTTGCTGGAGCTGTTCAGAGAGCCCAAGATGCTGGTGGGAGCGGGGGAGTGTTAATCCCCACTTTCGAGGCCAGCTTCTACTCTGGTAATTACATTTTGCTTCAAAAAAGTGTCCCTGCCGCTGCTGGTAGATACAGTCTTCATTTTCACCTCTCCAAGCAAAGCTGGGAGATAAGGTCTCTCTGAAGGTGGCTTGCTGACCCTGGAGGTGGCTTTGTTCAGGGCACGGCTGCATTTCAGCACTGGCCGAGCTGGGCTGTCAGTCCTGGGGTTTGCTGAGCTGTTTGCAAAGAGCTTTGCTTAAAGAAGTTATATATCTGTAAGGTATTATTATCACCTCATCTTTTTCAATCTTCAACTCCAGTCATAGTGATGAGGAACCAACCTCATGTGCCTCAGAGTTTCAGTTTAGTACAAGCCTAAAGGCTTGGGTTTTGAAAAGATATCTGAACCCCTCAGATGTGACAGAATTGAACTGGAAATCTGCTTAAGCACCTAAAGAGAATGGAAGGCTTCCTACTGCTACCCACAGAGATGCTGGCCTGCCTCTGCTTCTGCCACCACCGAGAAGCCAAGACAAACTTCCACTGCCAGAGTTGAATAATATTCACTCCTAAGTGTCCAGCCATCTCATAAGGGGCAAAACAGAGGCAGTTTTCTTGAGCTTGGGAATCAGGCCGATAAGCCAAAGACATAGAGAAGTTGGAACAGCTGTGACATTCGCCACATGCCTGATTAGCCACTTCACTGAATGCAGCTAGTGTCACCATCGGTAAAATCAAAAAGGCAGACGGGACGTTCACAAGGGAAAAATACATGTGTTTGGGAGTTAACAACAAACTAAGAGGTGCTACTTTAATTTTTCTGAAAAATCCTACACTCGGTTGATATTACCTATTTGAAAAATTATTTTAAACATTTCTCGCTTAAAATGTAGCATGCTCATTCTAAGACGTCAAACAACTGAGAAGCTTTTGAAGCGAAACTTCTGCCCGTCTGCCTTGCAATCCCACTCCCGGAAGTAACTAACGTTAAAGTTCAGAATATATCTTTGCACACCATTCTCCAAGCTCACGTAACTATATACAAGCACATGTGGAGTATTTCTTCCCTCCCGCCTTCTTCCTTCTCTTCCTCCTTCCTTCCTTCCTCAACAAAACAGGGTAATCAACACATCAAAATTCTTCCATTAAGGTTTAGAAACCAGCAATACTTGTTGCATATGAACTGCTTTGTCTGGCCCAGAGTCAGAACTGGCCAAATTACTGCATGTTGTCTCTTCTCTCTCCCCCCACCACACACCCCTCCCGTCTACGGGAGGGATAATGGGCAGTGAGCCAGCAAGAGAGGATGGTGATTTTTCTTGGTTTACGGGACCAGCACAGCCAGTCCTTCTCAAAAGCAGAGGAGGTTACCCAGGAGCCCCTGCCTAATCTCATCAATGCGGAGGCATGGAGCTCCCAGATCTCTGTACTTTGTTTGATGTCAAGAGTCTTCATGCTCAGAAACAGAGACACAGATGTAGAGAACAAACGTATGGACACCAAGGGGGGAATGTGGCGGGGGGGTGGGGTGGTGGTGGGATGAATTGGGAGATTGGGATTGACATGTATACACTGATGTGTATAAAATGGATGACTAATAAGAACCTGCTGTATAAAAAAATAAAATAAAATAAAATTCAAAAAAAGAAAAAGAGTCTTCCTGCTCAGTGGGGAAGCTCACACCACCTGGGGGTCCTTGACGGCTCTATGAGCGTTTCTGGATTGCTTCTGAATGGGACCAGATTTGACCCTTCCAATAACAAAAGCTCCTATGGAGGGCAGTTAAAGCCATTTGTATAATTTAGTTAATGTATTAATTAATCTTTGTTCCATAGCTATGCCTGGAAGGAGAGAGACAGATTCAGAGAAAGAGGCACCAGAGGGACACTATACGCTGAAAATATTTGAGGCAAATAAGATCAATGAATACAAGTACTCCTCAATTTCCAGAGTCCAGTTCATAGAACGGTAGAAGCCTTACCTGATACCCCACAGGATACATATACCCACCCACACCACCCTCTCTCACACACACTCATAACTCACACAGAGACACATGCAGAAAGAGTTGTATCTTTATTCTCACTCGCCCTCCCTGCACCACCCAGCCCAAGCCCGGCTCTCCACCTGCATATCACACTCTCCCCAGTACTGGCTGAGGTTCTTCTACAACCCTACAAACTGCATCAAAACTGACCCTTAGCAAAGACCTTGCAATCAGACACTGAAATAGAAATTAGAACTCACTGAAAACAGTCACCTTTCCCAGGGTGCTATCAGTCAGTGGCTGAGTGAAGCTCTTATTTTGTTTAATAAAAATAGGGCATCCTCTTCACTTCTGACACCAAAAGCACTCTTGGCCCACGTATTAGTTTAGCCCTGCTCACATGAGCATAAATGTACACACTTGCGAAACACACCACACACACACACACACTCCTCAATCACCACCATCATCACTGCAATACAAACAACACAATTCAATACAATATAATACAATACAACACATGGTGTTGGTATTCTTATAATTCCTTCTAGACTGTGAGCTTCCTAAAGGACAAAGATTCATGAGACAGTCTTATGTTTGCAGTCCCTTGGTAGAATGTCTAATAGATAAACCAGCAGGGTGGCTTGACAGATAATTAGCATCATGATGAAATCTTAAAACTAGAAGAGATTACAAAAGTCATCTAGATCCTATATCCATTTAAATGGTCATCCAGCTTGTGCCAACAAAGCTCAACCAACCCTCCACCTTTGAATAAAGACCACCCATCCACAGGGAGCTCAGTTGAAATGCTCTCTACTTTGAGTCAAAACATCTCCTTCTCTGAAGCCTCAACCCATCAATCCCTTGTATTCATTAGTCTTTTCCCACATCTACATGAAAGACCTTCATATATTTGAAGTCTGCTCCCATGGTTCCCAGATCTTTTTCTGATGAAGCATAATAGTTCATTCAATTGTTCCTTATCCTTTCAACATGTCTTGGGACGCCTTTACCATCCTTTTTACATGCCTTTGTTTTCAAGAGTGGGTGGAGAGAGGGGCTAAATTCAAATGTTAATAAGGAGGATGTGGGTAAAATACATGTATGAGTCTGGCCCTGCTTGTGGTAATGAAGGAGTGATAGGGCTGGTGGTAAGAGGCCCATCTTACCAAAATGCCTTCAAATGAGAACACAGACTTCGTGAAAGCCAAATATAGTATGTATTTGGGCTAGATTCACCCACTGAACTAGATATTTCCTGAATCACAACGACCAGAACTGACCTCAAAAGTCTGGGTGTCATTTGACCAGCTCAAAAAAAAAAATGATGTTAATATCCCACTGGAGTAACTATACTTCTGTTAATGCTGCAAACATTACATTAACCTTTTAGGATGTGACATTCTGCTGACTCACAACAGGCTCTCTGTGAACTAAAGCCTGGAATTATTTTATAGGGCTGTTATTGTTTTTCTTAAATGCAGTTTTAAGACTCTATGTTTATTCCTTCTAAATTTTGCCTTTTCAGATTCAGCCCATCTTTCCAATCTGTCAAGATTCTTCTGAGTATAGACTTTGCCATTTTTGCCATCCAATGCAAATATTCCCCTTGCTAGTTTCATGTAACCTATAATTATGATAAGCATTTTTATTGATATAATTCACATACCATAAAATCCACCCTTTTATATTGTACAATCTAGTGATTTTTAATATTTGCAAAGTTATACAACCATCGCTACTACCTAATTCCAGAAAATTTTCATCAGCCTAAAAAGAAACTCTATTCCCATTAGCAGTCCCCATCCCTCCTCCCTCTGTCCTCTGGCAATCATGAATTTCTGTCTCTATGTAGTTGCCTGTTATGGACATCTCATAGAAATGGATTCATATAATATATGGTCTTTTGTGTGTGGCTTCCTTCACTTAGAATCATGTTTTTTAAGATGCATCCATGTTGTAGCATTTATCAGTACTTTATTTCTACGGCCAAATACTAGTATATTGTATGGATTCAGCACACTTTGTCTATTCATTCTTCAGTTAACATACACTTGAATTGTTTCCATTTTTGAATGCTATAAATAATGCTGCTATGAACATTCATGTGGAAGTTTTTTGTGGACAGATGTTTTCAATTCTCTTGAGTATATACGTAAAAGTGGAATGGCTGGGTCATATGGTAACTCTATGTTTAGCTCTTTTGAAGAAATGCCAAATCATTTTCCACAACAGCTGAACAATTTTACATTCCCACCAGCAGTGTATGAGGGTTCTGACTTCTCCACATCCTTGTCAACACTTATTATTGTTTGGTTTTGATTATATCTATCCTAGGGCTATGAAGTGGTATTTCACTGTGGTTTTTATTTGTAGCTCCCTAAAGACTAATGCTAATGAGCATTAGCCCATTTCATGGGCTTTCTGACCACGTGGATATCTTTGGAGAATGTCTATTCAAATGTTAGCCCAATTTTTAGTTGGATCTTTAGTCTTTTTATTATTGAGTTGTAGGAGTTCTTTTTATATTTTAGATACATGATTTTTTAAAGTATTTTGGATATTTTATCAGATACATGATTTGCAAATATTTACTCTTACTCTGTGGGTTGTATTTTCAATTTCCTGATGTCGTTCTTTGAAACACAAAAGTTTCAAATTTTGATGAAGCCCAATTTATCTAATTTTTTCCTTTGTTGCTTGTGCTTTCAGTGCCACAGTTAAGATGCATTGCCTAATCTAAGAGCACAAAGACTTACACTTATTTTCTTCTAAGGCTTTTACAGTCTTAGCTCTTACATTTATATATTAAATCCACTTTGAGTTATTTTTTGCATATGGTGTGAGGTAAGGGTTCAACATCATTCTTTTGCATGGATACGCAGTTGTGTAGTTGTACCAGCACCACTTTCCTCATTGAATTGTCTTGGCACCCTTGTCAAAAATGAATTGCCTACAAATATAAGGGTTTATTTCTGTACTCTCAATTCCATTCCATTTTTATATGTCTAGCCTTATGCCAGTAGTGCACTGTCTTTATTACTGTGGCTTCGTAGGACACACGTTTCTGAATGTTACAGAAATCAATTACAGAAATGTTGAACAAGACGGGTCTAAGGAAAGAGCCCTGCGGCACTAGAATATAAGTTCCATGAAGGCAGGAGCTTTGTCTCCTTTGGTCACTAGTACATTCTCAGTACCTAGAAAAGGGTCTGACACATGGTAAAGCTCTTACTATCTGTTGACACTGAATGAGTGACTGAATAAAAAATATGATTAGAATCCACTATCAAATTACAACCACATATGAATCTGCTTACTTGGAGCAGGATTCTGCCTTCTCCTTCCATCAAGTCTGGAAAGCCCATGTGGAAGACCCTGCCAAGTATTTTGCTGAAGTCTAAAGGGCACTTATTTTAACACTCAGTGTCAGAATACCGTATATGACATCCATCAACTTAGAGTTACCAGAAGAACAGTGACTTAGACCATTCCGGGCACAGGCAGGACACCGCCTGATGACATAAGGAAACCCTCTCTTACCTATTCCTTTAAAACAGTTATTACCAAATCAGAAGAATTGCAAAATCCTACGGCAACCACATTCATATCATTTAATAACCCCTGTCTGGTAAGTTAATACTCTGAGATGTCCCATTTGCCCTTTTCGGAAGAGCAAGCCCAGGAAGCAACAATGAAAAACAAGCAAAAAAAGACCCTGCACACACCCGCAACACTAGCTCTGCCAGAGCTCTCCCTGCTTCTGAATGGGACCTAGATGATTGAAGGATGACAGCGTGGGGAGATTTCATCAAAAAATGAAAGAAACATCAACAAAGAAAAGGAGAGATTTCAACTTTTCCCATAGATTAACGACTAACAGTTTTATTTTTTAAAGTTCAATTTTTTTCTTAATTGTATGTGAAAGCTGACTTTTCAAGCTGTGTGTTTGTATATAGGGCTGTTAGGTCTCTGAATTTCATTGAAGGTTTATATTCTGGGGTTTATGTTTTGGGTACAGATCTGCATACAAATACTGATACTGACATCAGCTCCCAAGAGAGCCTGCCTTGTAGAAATATCCTTGCCTGAAATTTCACGAACTTTCAGGCTCCAGCCTTATGTACTAATGCTGCCTCCTTGCTGAAAAAAAATCATCACAATTTTCAGTTGAGATCACTACACAAATTACCTCACTTAATCTTCTCAGTTGAAATAGATATTGTTCTCTGCTATACAGATGAGAACAGCAAGGCTGAGAGAAGTTAAGAAAATTTCAATTCATAATCAGAGGAGCCAAGACTCAAACCCAGGTCAGTCTGACACCAAACTGCATGTCCTCAGCCACTGTATATCCTGCCTCTCAAATGAATATAATGCACTATAAATGCACACAGGTGGTTTTAAATGAAGACAGGCTGCCTGAGCACATGATTGTCTTCTGAGTAAAATCCAACTGCCCTTCTTCCTCTAGATCCTTGCCCTGGACTTTGCCAATTCAAATGTCCATAATCTCAAGCCCACTGCCTTCTCTTTTTATTTTATTTTATTTATTTATTTTTTTATTTTTTTTTTTTTTTGCAGTATGTGAGCCTCTCACTGTTGTGGCCTCTCCCGCTGCGCAGCACAGGCTCCAGACGCGCAGGCCCAGCGGCCATGGCTCACGGGCCTAGCCGCTCTGCAGCATATGGGATCTTCCTGGACCGGGACATGAACCCGTGTCCCCTGCATCGGCAGGCGGACTCTCAACCACTGTGCCACCAGGGAAGCCCCTGAGTTGATTTTTAACATAAGGGTCCAACTTCATTCTTCTGTACGTGGATATCCAGGTTTCCCAACACCATTTATTAAAGAAATTATTCTTTCCCTATTGTGTAGTCTTGGCAATCTTGTTAAAGATAATTTGACAGTGTGTGCTTGGATCTAGTTCTAGACTCTCTATTCTGTTCCATTGGTCTATATGTCTGCCATTGTGCCAATATCATACTGTTTTGATTAGCACAGCTTCGTATTGTTTCGAAGTCTAAATGGAAACACATCCCTGTGCATGGATTGAAAGACTCAATATTGTTAAAATGTCCATACTATCTAAAGTGATCTACAGATTCAATCCAATGCCTATGAAAAATTCCAATGGCATATTTTGCAGAAATAGGAAAAAAATCCTAAAATTCATGTGGAATCACAAGGATCCTGATAGCCAAAATGATCTTGTGAAATAAGAACAAAGATCAATAAGTGTTTTTACTCTTGCTGCTTCTTGCAGATCAACCCACTAACAAGACCACAGCAGTAATTTTTGCACGTCTATGACACACTCTCTCTTTGAACACTAGCTTTGAGAGAAAACTTGGATGTCATTCAGATGCACGAATCCCAGATACCCAAAGCCTGCTTAAGCACCTCAAGTCCAATATAGCTAACTTCTACAAGTAAACCCAGTTTAGAACAACTCATGCAGAGATCTTAACAGTTTCCTCACTCGTCCCCAGTCTTGACAAAACTCCTATAATTTTTGCTCATCAGTATCAGTTCTCCAATCATCACCACCACTGAGAAAATGCCGTGATATTTTCCAAGAAAAGTCCCATAACTATTTTTTTTTCCCAACTGCCAAACACCTCCACCTTATTTCATACAGAAATGTCTCCACATAGGTTCACCCGTAACAACTGCAGCTCCCATGAACACAGTCTTTGGGGTTAGAACATGGTTTAAATCCTAATCTCATCATCTATCAGCTGTGTGTCTCTACACAACTCATTTAATAAACCTAAGCCTCAATTTCCTCACCTGAAACTGGCTCTAGTAATGATACCTCTATCAAAGATTTGTCATAAAGATGAAATAATACAGCGCCTGGCACTTAGCAAAGCCTGCATGATAATCATTATTATTATTAATATTATTTTGGTTTCATTTTCCTTTAAAAAAAAGCCCCTAAATTCTGTGGCCTCCAGGAAGCATCAGAGAAACGAAGTGCCATTTCTGTACACTTTGTAAGGCAAGACCTAGATGCACACGCCGCAGGGAACGCCCCCAGTTGCTCTAACCGCGCAGCACTCCGGCCTCCGGGAGACCACGCTGACCGCTCGGACCGGGCCCACTGTGGGTCTGGGACTGGCTTTAAGACGCTTATCTCCCACTGCTCGGTCGGCAGCGGCGAGCCAACACAAGAAAACCAGGCACACCTGGCACCACCCAAGGGGCCCAGTGGTGGCCGCCCAGAGGTCTGGGCCCTGGGGCAGCGGCTGGAGTAGGTGCGCAGGAACTCCCCGCCGGCCACACCTGCCGGCCCAGGCTTTGGAGCAGCATTTCGGCTGGCGGCCGCCCTCACCCAGCCTTCCCCTTTGGCCTGGGGAGGCCCAGGGCGGGCTCACCTCTGGCAGCAACGTCCCACAGCGACCCCAGGAGAAAACGGCCTCCGGATAGAGGGAGAGAAGCTGCACTTTATGGCACTAACGGGGCCGGCGGCTGCACTACTTACTCAGCAGACACGGGCGGAGATGCAAGGCAGAGCGGCCGCTGGAGTTTTCTTTTCTCCTTGTTCTAAATAGCTAATGCTCTTGGAAGGGCGGACTAGACACAGGTGTAAGGAATCTCATCCAAAGTCTCATGTAAAGTAAGTGATCCCACGTGGGGAGGGCAGCTCTGCCGGCCTGGCAGTCTGCGTCCGGCTGCGGCCACATGGCCATGGCCAAGCTGGCCCCGAGGGGCTGCAGCGGGAAGATTCAGGGACCACCGCTCCAGGGTCACTTGCGTGGCTCCAGCGATTTTCTCTTTCTCCTCTGAAGGAAACAGCAGCACTTGGTGTCGTCAGCCACCTCCACGTCTGCAGGGACTGTGATGGGGACACCGAAGTGACCAGCGGTGGTGTCGTCGGCATTCAGCTCCCCGTGGATGGAGTTCAGTGCCTGGTTTTTGCTGTGTAGCAAGGCTTTGTCCCGAGCCTGAGGCTGCGAGGGCAGGCTGGTGTGGACCGTGCCATAGGCGTGGGCCGGGCCTTCCTGGCCCAGTCGGACTGGTAACCAAACACAAAGCGGCTGCGGTCAGAGGTAGTGAAGAACTTGTGCAGGTAGTCAGAGTTCAGCTTCTCAAAAAAGTCCAGGCACCGCCCGTAGCACTGGTACGTGGCCATCTCCGGGAACCTCTCGGGGAGGCTCTCGGTGGGCGTGGCCCGCTTGGCGTCCCGGATCTTCCGCTGGCGCTCCTTGAGCGCGTGGGCCTTGAGCCTCTGCCCGCGCAGGCTGTCGCACAGGAAGCACGTAGCCCAGCGCCTCCAGGTTATCACAACGGCTCTGGTCCTTGCCCAGGTGTGTTGAGGCTTATGTAGCACGTCGTGCTTGCAGTACGGGATGTGCTTCTTGGTCTCGGGGTTGATGGACTCCTTGGCTAGGCCGGAGTCAGTCGATGATTGTGGATGGCGTGCCCGGCAGCCCAGCCAGGAAGTTCTCGGGCTTCACGTCCCGGTAGGTGAGGCCCTTGGTGTGCATGTACTTCATGCGCCTGACCAGCTGGATTGCGATCCTGAGCACCGTTTTGAACGTCAACTTCTGGTTGCAGGAGTGGAACAGGTCCTCCAGGCCAGACCCGAGCAGCTCCAGCTCCGTGGCGTTGTAGTACTTCCCTCACAGGCCGAAGTAGTAGACCTGGCGCATGCCCTCTGCGGCGCTGAGCTGCGCTTAGAAGCTGTACTCCAGGTGCAGCTGCTGCGCCTGGGACTTGATGGGCTCCAATTGATATAGTTAAGTATTCATTTGTATAAAGATTCTTTTCTAGCCGGAGCTCCCCAAAGTTGCTAACTGGCTGTCTACTCTCCCCAAATCTCTTAAATGACCCTGTCTGTGATTTAGGTTCCAAGAGGTCATGAAGTGAACCGAGATCACCTATTAATGTTAAATGAGCCTGTAAGTGAATGTTGGGCAGCAAATCAAAACCACTCTTAGCAGCTACTCTGAGGAAGTTCCTCTCTTAAAGGACCAGCCGCCCTTTCATAAAAGACCACTTTTTTCTATGAATAATATATATAATAGTAGGGAAGAAAACGTTTCCATTAAGCAATATCAATTCTCAACACACTGGATATAATCTCTTATGCCTCCATAATTAAAAATTAAACACAAAGTATTATGTTAAAAAACTCCAAAGCTGATTTTTATGTACTCTTTTTCTCCAAAAACATCATTCTTACCAGCCTTTCAATATAATTATATTCCAGGGCAAAACATGCAGGTAAAAAAGAATAAATCAATATATATATAATCTTCCTTTAAAGTCCTAGCTTAGATTTTATGATGTGTACAGGCTGTTAAAAAAAAAAAATCAGGTCTGAAATTTTCCACAATGAACATATATAGTATATTCCATTATTTTGTTATTTTAAAAGGGAAAATCATGCAAAATATCTGATCTGTTGTATTTTTAGACACAAGAGACTTTCATTGACTGTGCAGGTTTTCATTGACTGTGTGAGTTTCTGTTAACCTATTTCTAGATCTTAAGTCCCTGACAAATAGCTGTTGCTTAATGTATATTTTTCTAAATAAATAAATACTAATATTAAATAAAAACTAAGAAGATATTTGAGGTTGGGACAGTTCAATGTTTTGCCAATATTATTGCCCAGTGGATTTTCCCCTCCTCTGCTCCACTTCCCTCTTTACTAAATAAAGAAAGAGCAATTTCAAGGAAACTATAACTGGGAAGTAGAAGGATTCTTACTGTTGTCCTTAATTCACTTAGGACAAGCATTCTCATCTTATTTATTTAAGAAAGTCCATGTGAAAGTCATTGAACTCAGAAAAGCATGGGCATCTATCTTCTTAAGCTATGAAAGTAAAAATAATGATAATAATATATTTAATTACAAGAAAAAATTTGGTTGTATGCATTTCAATCAACCCAAATTGATTAAAATTCGAATCACAGGATTTCTAAAGCTGGAAAGATTCTTACATGTCTTGGAATCTAACCCTTCCTTTTTAAAATTGTGGAAGCTGAGGTAGAAGAAGTTAAGTGATTGTCCCAAAGATACAGAACTAGTAAATGGCAGACAGTCTTGTTCCCAGGTACCTAATTCCAATTTCAACACATGTTCCATTTCACTTCACTCTACTATAAACCCCTTAGTGTTTTACAGACTGATAATAAAAATTAGTTAATAAAGATGATGATGATAATGAAATTTCACTGTGCTGGAAACAGGGAAATGAGGTCAGTTAGCTGGCATTTGGTGATGCTTTTGTTAAGGCAGAACATCTATTATTTTCCATCTCCCTCTGCATTTAAAACAAATCTATGTACTTTGCTTTAAAAAAGCCTTAGGCAACTAAGTATTATTCATTAAAACATTTAAGACAACTGACAGCTCCTACTAATACACTTCCAGAACTGAACAAGCAGGATAAAGATAACTTAGCAACTGCATACACATAGAATTTTTCTACTGATACCCTAATCCCCTGCTGGCCAATTTTTTTAAAGTGGGCTTTTATTGTACCATAAAAATGAACAAGCTGAAGCTTTCACATCCGGAGAAAGGTTGGTACCTGTATGGAAAATGTTTTGCCTTCAGGAGTCCAGGATGAGAGAAGACCATTATTACTCCTACGTAAGGACAACTAATATGCAATAGAACTGGGTATTGAAATTCCATTTATGAGTAGCACATAAAGTACAGCTTTAGCAAGATGATTCCATTTCTAAGTATAAGATTATTACTGATGCAAGGTTGGTCTTGTTACCACTAATATGACTTTGTCTTTTAAAAACCAAAAACCCAGCTTTGGAGAACTATTTGACAGTAGCTATGAAAGCTAGGCACTTGCATCCACTACACACCGGAAATTCCACTCATCGGTATATACCTGACTAAAATGCATTTCTATATGAGTCAAAAGACATGCACAAGAATGTTCATAGCAGCCCTATTCAAAATAGCCCCAAACTGGAAGCTACTCAAATGGCCATCAAAAATAGGATGGATAAACACATTGTGATATAATCACACAATGGAATACCACTTTGCAGTGATAGTGGGTAAACTACAGCTACTCTCAGTAACACGAAACAGATTTTTACAAAAACATATTGTAGAATAAAAGAAGCCACCTACGGGAAAAGTTTGCACTGTATGATTCTGTTATATAAAATTTAAAAGTGATCCTATTAATCTATGGTGTTACAAATCCACTTAATGCTTCCCCTTGGCGGGGGTGGTGGTGACTGAAAGGGGCACAAGGAGGATTTGGGGGAGGGTGCTAACTCTGTTTGCTTTCGTGATCAGGGTCCTGGTTATACAGGGTCGCTATCTTTGTTTAAATGCATTGACCTATACGCTTATGATTTGTAAGTTCATATGAGTTTATGTATATGTCATTTAAAAAGTCTGAAACCCTAAACATTTTCCTATAAAAACATGATAGGGTGAGAGTGACACATTAGTAGAAGCGATGTGCCATCAGTAAGATAAAGAATGACTGCACCGGGCTTCCCTGGTGGCGCAGTGGTTGAGAGTCCGCCTGCCGATGCAGGGGATGCGGGTTCGTGCCCCGGTCCGGGAAGATCCCACATGCCGCAGAGCGGCTGGGCCCGTGAGCCATGGCCGCTGAGCCTGTGCGTCCGCAGTACTTATTATGAGCCAATACAGTGTTAGGCATTTATATAATCTTCACAATAGCTTTCAAAGGCAGGTACTATTGATCTCATTTTACAGAGAAGGAAACAGACTCTGAGAGAGGATGAAGCCTATGCAAGTTATGCTGCTACTAAATAAGGGAAGAGAGATTCAAATTTGGGACCACTGACTCCTCAGGCTGTTTTCATATAGCACAGTTTCTGTAGAGGTCAATACCCCTTTGAGAAAATGTCTGCATTGCCTAGAGAAAAGAACCAAAGGGTTCTTTTCAACTCTGCTTTAAGTCTATCCTAACACCAGGGAGTATTCCAAGTGCAAGAAAAAACACAACCACCCTTTTGCCTGAAAAACAGTCTTAAATAGCAGGGGTAGTGAAGGTATAAGTTTTTAATAATTGTCATCACTGGGTTAAAACACTTTCTCAGTCAAGCCCAATATTCTTTCAGAAATGATGGTATCCAAGGTGTGGGTACCTTCCAAAAGGCAGGCCTCAAAAGTTTAGGTATCCACGTTCAATGTGTCTAACTTCCTTTAGACTCAAGAAAAAATCACTCCTAGCACTACAGAACGGGCCAACATCCAAAGAGGAAGAAACCAATGGTGCCACCCCAAAAGACTTCAGAAAAACCATAAACCAGCTGTGTTGCTTTGAGGTATCAACTCCAACTAGGAGCAGGCGTCCCCTGCAAGCTATTCCCTGACCATCACGGCTGATGCTATGACCCAGAATAAACATCTGACTCTCCCTACCTCAGCTTCTCCACACTGCAACAGGATGATAAGAACTCCTACCTGTCCTCAAAGGTGTTAAAAGAACCAGCTTATATCTGCAGAGAGAAGCACTGTTTGGGTGCTGAGTGACCTCCAATACAGGGAGCCTTGAACAATGCAGATTGGTGTCGGTCTTGGACAGATCACACATGTTCTCACCTCCCAACAGAGAAGGTTTGAGAGTGACCCCCTAGCTCATAATGAGACACAAAAGCAAATGGATGATGCGGAGATATATGTGGGGACTAAATGAAGAAATCAGAAGAAAAATCGGAGTGAAATTGGCCAGGCTAAAAGTGACCTACAGTAGCCCTGCCCTTGCATACAAAATCACAGGATGGACATTGGTCCTCTGCAAGCTCTCTGGCAGGGTTGGCCGGACTGGGCACTGGGAGAGTTGACTGAACCCACACCAGAGACAGCAGCCACAGAGACTCAATTAAAACTGATCTAACGTGAGAACAGAGAAGAGGATACACTGAGCTACAGGGATGGAGCAGCAGGTACTCAATGGGTATGCAAGAGTAGTAAAGCAATAGATAAATCAGACTTAATAGCTGGCTCCTGATCAGGTGACTCTCCTCCAGGGCTTCCACCTGGTGGCAAGCACAGGTGAATGCTAAGAACAAGCTCCCAGGCTCTGAGTTAGGTCATTTTACATGTTTATCACACAGTCCTCTCACCAGCCCCTGAAAAGTGGGTATTATCATTTTTCAAGAAATGAGGGTCAAAGTGACAAAGTAACTTGCGTTAAGACAGTGCCGCCATCACTAAAATATAGGTCTGGCTGAGACAGGAGTCCTTGCTCATTAAACTGGGTCCTCCATCTCTCATCACAGTTATTCACTGTGTATACTAGCTCGGAGCAGATCCCCAGACTGACTCAGTAGGAAATCCAAACTATGGTACCTGGCTTTGTAGTTAAAGGGTATGGCCTGTAGTACAGTAACTGATCCAATAAGCATTTGAAGAGGCCCTGCTATGGGCCAGGCTTGTGCTAGATGAGAATAATGCAGAAAAAAGAAGACCCACTCCTTCACCTTGGCAACATCCATTGGCATCCAACAAGCATGGTGCAGCAGCCATTCTAGGCAAGTTCTCCAGCACAGACTTCAGCCACAGTTGGTGAGATGCGTAAGCAATCACAGAGGTTATGGCCCCCTTGAAAGCCATTCTCAAGGAGGCCCTCAGCAAACAGAGGATATTCTTTCATCTGAGTTTTGACAGTTCTTTATTAGTCTCCTGAGGATTATGGCTAAAAACTGCTGCATGTTCTTTTACTTTTAATTACAGTCCTATAGAAGGTTTGATTTTATTTAAAAAAAAAAACAAACTAGTAAAATTACTGCAGAAGAAAAAAAGTTCTTAATAATTTATTCATAATGCTGTTAAGACAAAGTCATGTTTTATTGGGCTCTGCGTGTTTATGTTGTGTTGCAGAAGTCAATAAGAGGGAGCTTTAGTAATATATAATATCTATGAATATTCTCCATGTATGTTCACCAAACAATGTCTCAGCATCAATAAAGGATTTCAATAATTAAAAGGTATGATTTTCCCCAGTTTAACTACTTCCTACTAAAAGGGTGCCACAGACGCTTATACTGACAGCCTCTCATTCCCAGCAAAAGCAACTGCACTTTATGAGGAGAGAGTGGAATGAATGTTAGTCCAGGAAGGGGCTCTTGTCTCCATGCTGACACTAACTGCACATGACCTTGAGGTCTAGGTATTCTGTACGATGAAAAGATTTAGATGAGGCAATGCCCGCGTCTTCCCCAGCTTTCCAACTGTGAAATAGCACTCCCCTGGGCCTTATCTTTATCCCTTCTTGATCACCACTACCTTTTGTCAGGGGTCATTTTGACATGAGTTTCTTCTTTCCCAAATGCGCATTGCTCTTCGACGACTTAGCCTGGCTCACAGAGTTAATAGGCAGAATGGAGGCCCACTGGCTATGGAGACAAGCGGTGGTTCCCTCTCCAACTTGCTGTTTGCCCTTGATCAGGAAGTCACTTAGGAATCCCAGGCCCATCATTTCCTCACTGATGGGGGATTATGTGACAAGATTTAGCTACCATGAAGGAGTGAGAGAGGATTAAATAATATGCTTGTATGGGACTTAGCCAATACTTGATGTTACACTGGATACTTGGTAAATAATTACCTTTTGAGTCTCACAGAACTCACCTGAAATACCTTCCTGATTCAAGGACTAAATAGTTCCATAACAGGGTTTAGTTCCTTTTCATTCCCTAAAAGAACTGTGCCACAAACTGAGAGCCTTGATATACCACTGCAAGCATGGATTTCCTTTGCCTCAGCTCCCGAGAATCACTAAAGAATCATGATCACTGTGTTTTACATTCTCAAATCATTTTCCCCATATTCTTTATAGATAGACGCTTATTATGCCGTAAACATAAAGGGAAAATATCCAGTGGGTATTTTGACACTGTTAACACTCCCTCTCGGGGAGACCTTCAAGATGGCAGAGTAAAATGTGGAGATCACCTTCCTCCCCACAAATACATCAGAAATGCATCTACACGTGGAACAACTCCTACAGAACACCTACCGAACGCTGGCAGAAGACCTCAGACTTCTCAAAAGGCAAGAAACTCCCCACGTGCCTGGGTAGGGCAAAAGAAAAAAGAAAAAACAGAGACAAAAGAATAGGAACACGACCTGCACCTCTGGGAGGGAGCTGTGAAGGAGGAAAAGCTTCCACACACTAGGAAGCCCCTTCACTGGCGGAGACCAGGGTGGGGGGAAGTTTCAGAGCCCCGGAGGAGAGCGCAGCAACAGGGGTGCCGAGGGCAAAGCGGAGAGATTCCCGTACAGAGGATCAGTGCCGACCAGCACTCACCAGCACGAGAGGCTTGTCTGCTCCCCCGCCGGGGCGGGCGGGGGCTGGGAGCTGAGGCTCCGGCTTCGTAGGTTAGACCCCAGGGACTGGGGTTGGCTACGTAAACAGAGCCTAAAGTGGGCTAGTGCGCCACAGCTAGCCAGGAAGGAGTGCAGGAAAGACTCTGGACCTGCCTAAGAGGCAAGAGACCATTGTTTTGGGGTGTGCAAGGAGAGGGGATTCAGAGCACCGCCTAAATGAGCTCAAGGTGGGCGCTAGTTGCAGCTATCAGGCAGACCGCGGAGACGGGCATGAAACGCTAAGGCTGCTGCTGCAGCCACCAAGAAGCCTGTGTGCGAGCACAGGTCACTATCCACACCTCCCCTCCCAGGAGCCTGTGCAGCCGCCACTGCCAGGGTTCCGTGATCCAGGGACAACTTCCCCGGGAGAACACACGGGGCGCCTCAGGCTGCTGCAATGTCACGCCAGCCTCTGCCGCCGCAGGCTCGCCCCACACTCCGTACCCCTCCCTCCCCGCGGCCTGAGTGAGCCAGAGCCCACAAGTCAGCTGCTCCTTTAACCCCGTCCTCTCTGGGCAGGGAACAGATGCCCCAGGCAACCTACACGCAGAGGCGGGTCTAAATCCAAAGCTGAACCCCAGGAGCTGTGCAAACAAAGAAGAGAAAGGGAAATCTCTCCGTGCTGCATCAGGAGCAACGGATTAATTCTCCACAATCAACTTGATGTACCCTGCATCTGTATAATACCTGAGTAGACAACAAATCATCCCAAAATTGAGGTGGTGGACGTTGGGAGCAACTGTAAACTTGGGGGTGCTTTCTGCATCGAATTTTTTTTCTTTTATGTTTATCTTAGTTTAGTATTTAGAGTTTATAATCACTGGTAGATTCGTTTATTGATTTTCTTGCTTTCTTTTTTTATATATATATAGCTTTTTTTTTTCCTTTTTCTCTTTTTCTGAGTGTGTATGTGTATGCTTTGTTGTGTTATTTTGTCTGTATAGCTTTGCTTTTACCATTTGTCCTAGGGTTCTAGAACATTTTTTTTATTTTTATTATTTTTTCTTTTTTTTCTTTTTTTTTCTTTTTTTTCTTTTTTTTTCTTTGTTTTTTAGTATAGTTTTTAGCGCTTGTTATCATTGCTGGATTTGTTCTTTGGTTTGGTTGCTCTTTCTTTTTTTTAATTACTTTTTAATTTTTTTAATTTTTAACAATTATTAAAATTTTTTTATTTTAATAACTTTCTTTTATTTTTTTCTCTCTTTCTTTCTTTTTTTCTCCCTTTTATTCTAAGCCGTGCGGCAGACAGCGTCTTGGTGATCCGGCCGGGTGTCAGGCCTGTGCCTCTGAGGTGGGAGAGCCAAGTGCAGGACACTGGTACACCAAAGACCTCCCGGCTCCACGTAATATCAGTGAAAGCTCTCCCAGAGATCACCATCTCAACACTAAGACCCAGCTCCACTCTATGACCAGCAAGCTACAGTGCTGGACACCCTATGCCAAACAGCTAGCAAGACAGGACACAACCCCACCCATTAGCAGAGAGGCTGCCTAAAATGATAATAAGATCACAGACACCCCCAAACACACCACTGGATGTGGTCCTGCCCACCAAAAAGACAAGATCCAGCCTCATCCACCAGAACACAGGCATCAGTCCCCTCCACCAGGAAGCCTACACAACCGACTGAACCAAACTTAGCCACGGACACCATAAACAACGGGAACTACGAACCTACAGCCTGTGAAAAGGAGACCCCTAACACAGTAAGTTAAGCAAAATGAGAAGACAGAGAAACACAGCAGAGGAAGGAGCAAGGTAAAAACCCACCAGACCTAACAAATGAAGAGACAATAGGCAGTCTACCTGACAAAGAATTCAGAGTAATGATAGTAAAGATGATCCAAAATCTTGAAAATAGAATGTAAAAAGTACAAGAAACATTTAACAAGGACCTAGAAGAACTAAAGAGCAAACAAACAATTATGAACAACACAATAAATGAAATTAAAAATTCTCTAAGAAGGGATCAATAGCAGAATAACTGAGGCAGAAGAACAGATAAGTGACGTGGAAGATAAAATAGTGGAAATAACTACAGCAGAGCAGAATTAAAAAAAAGAATGAAAAGAATTGAGGACAGTCTTAGAGAACTCTGGGAAAACATTAAACACACCAACATTTGAATTATAGGAGTCCCAGAAGGAGAAGAGAAAAAGAAAGGGAATGAGAAAATATTTGAAGAGATTGTAGTTGAAAATATCCCTAATATGGGAAAGGAAATAGTCAATGAAATCCAGGACGCACAGAGAGTCCCATACAGAATAAATCCAAGGAGAAAAATGCCAACATACAGGTTAATTAAACTATCAAAAATTAAATACAAAGAAAAATTATTAAAGGCAGCAAGGGAAAAACAACAAATAACATACAAAGGAATCCCCATAAGGTTAACAGCTGATCCTTCAGCAGAAACTCTGCAAGCCACAAGGGAGTGGCAGGACATATTTAAAGTGATGAAAGGGAAAAACCTAAAACCAAGATGACTCTCCCCAGCAAGGATCTCATTCCGATTCGATGGAGAAATTAAAACCTTTAGAGACAAGCAAAACTTAAGAGAATTCAGCACCACCAAACCAGCTTTACAACAAATGCTAAAGGAACTTCTCTAGGCAGGAACACAAGAAAAGGAAAAGACCTACAATAACAAACCAAAAACAATTAAGAAAATGGTAATAGGAACATACATATTAATAATTACCTTAAATGTAAATGGATTAAATGCTCTAACCAAGAGACATAGACTGGCTGAATGGATACAAAAACAAGACCTGTATATATGCTGTCTACAAGAGACCAACTTCAGACCTAGGGACACATACAGACTGAAAGTGAGGGGATGGATAAAGATATTCCATGCAAATCAAAAGAAAGCTGAAGTAGCAAATCTCATATCAGACAAAACAAACTTTAAAACAAAGAGTATTCCAAGAGACAAAGAAGGACACTACATAATGATCAAGGGATCAATCCAAGAAGAATATATAACAACTGTAAATATTCATGCACCCAACATAGGAGCACCTCAATACATAAGGCAAATGCTAACAGCCATAAAAGGGGAAATCGACAGTAACACAATAATAGTAGGGGACTTTAACACCTCACTTTCACCAATGGACAGATCATCCAAAATGAAAATAAATAAGGAAACACAAGCTTTAAATGCCACATTAAACAAGATGGACTTAATTGATAATTATAGGACATTCCATCCAAAAACAACAGAATACACTTTCTTCTCAAGTGCTCATAGAACATTCTCCAGGAGAGATCATAACTTGGGTCACAAATCAAGCCTTGGTAAATTTAAGAAAATTGATATTGTATCAAGTATCTTTTCTGACCACAACACTATGAGACTAGATATCAATTACAGGACAAAATCTGTAAAAACTACAAACACATGGAGGCTAAACAATACACTACTAAATAACCAAGAGATCATTGAAGAAATCAAAGAGGAAATCAAAACGTACCTACAAACAGATGACAATGAATACACGACAACCCAAAACCTATGGGATGCAGCAAAATCAGTTCTAAGAGGTAAGTTTATAGCAATACAATCCTACCTCAAGAAACAAGAAGCATCTGAAATAAACAACATAACCTTACACCTAAAGCAATTAAAGAAGAACAAAAAAACCCCAAAGTTAGCAGAAGGAAAGAAATCATAAGATCAGATCAGAAATAAATGAAAATAGAAATGATGACAACAGTAGCAAAGATCAATAAAACTAAAAGCTGGTTCTTTGAGAAGGTAAAAAAAATTGATAAACCATTAGCTAGACTCATCAAGAAAAAACGGGAGAAGACTCAAATCAATAGAATTAGAAATGAAAAAGAAGTCACAACAGACACTGCAGAAATACAAAGGATCATGAGAGATTACTACAAGCAACTATATGCCAATAAAATGCACAACCTGGAAAAAATGGACAAATTCTTAGAAAAGCACAACCTCCCAAGACTGAACCAGGAAGAAATACAAAATATAAACAGACCAATCACAAGACTGAAATTGAGACTCTGATTAAAAATCTTCCAACAAACAAAAGCCCAGGACCAGATGGCTTCACAGGCGAATTCTATCAAACATTCAGAGAAGAGCTAACACCTATCCTTCACAAAATCTTCCAAAATATAGCAGAGGGAGAAACATTCCCAAACTCATTCTATGAGGCCATCATCACCCTGATATCAAAACCAGACAAAGATGTCACAGAAAAAGAAAACTACAGGCCAGTATCACTGATGAACATAGGTGCAAAAATCCTCAACAAACTACTAGCAAACAGAATCCAACAGCACATTAAAAGGATCATACACCATGATCAAGTGGGGTTTATCCCTGAAATTCAAGGATTCTTCAATATATGCAAATCAATCAACGTGATACACCATATTGACCAACTGAAGGAGAAAAACCATATGATTATCTCAATAGATGCAGAAAAAGCTTTCGACAAAATTCAACATCCACTGATGATAAAAACCCTCCAGAAAGTAGGCATAGAGGGAACTTGACCTCAACATAATAAAGGCCATATATGAAAAAACCCTCAGCCAACATCATTCTCAATGGTGAAAAACTGAAACCATTTCCACTAAGATCAGGAACAATACAATATTGTCCACTCTCACCACTATTATTCAACATAGTTTTGGAAGTTTGAGCCACAGCAATCAGAGAAGAAAAAGAAATAAAAGGAATCCAAATCGGAAAAGAAGAAGTAAAGCTGTTACTGTTTGTAGATGACGTGATACTATACATAGAGAATCCTAAAGATGCTACCAGAAAACTACAAGAGATAATCAATGAATTTGGTAAAGTAGCAGGATACAAAATTAATGCACAGAAATCTCTGGCATTCTTATACACTAATGATGAAAAATATGAAAGTGAAATTAAGAAAACACTCCCATTTACCACTGCAACAAAAAGAATAAAATATCTAGGAATAAACCTACCTAAGGAGACAAAAGACCTGTATGTAGAAAATTATAAGACACTGATGAAAGAAATTAAAGATGATAAAAATAGATGGAGAGATATACCATGTTCTCGGATTGGAAGAATCAACATTGTGAAAATGACTCTACCACCCAAAGCAATCTACAGATTCAATGCAATCCCTATCAAACTACCACTGGCATTTTTCACAGAACTAGAACAAAAAATTTCACAATTTGTATGGAAACACAAAAGACCCCAAATAGCCAAAGCAATCTTGAGAACAAAAAATGGAGCTGGAGGAATCAGTATGACTTCAGACTATACTACAAAGCTACAGTAATCAAGACAGTATGGTATTGGCACAAAAACAGAAATATAGATCAATGGAACAGGATAGAAAGCCCAGAGATAAACCCACGCACATATGGTCACCTTATCTTTGATAAAGGCGGCAAGAATATACAGTGGAGAAAAGACAGCCTCTTTAATAAGTGGTGCTGGGAAAACTGGACAGGTACGTGTAAAAGTGTGAAATTAGAACACTCCCTAACACCATACACAAAAATAAACTCAAAATGGATCAAATACCTAAATGTAAGGCCAGACACTATCGAACTCTTAGAGGAAAACATAGGCAGAACACTCAGTGACATAAATCACAGCAAGATCCTTTTTGACCCACTTCCTAGAGAAATGGAAATAAAGACAAAAATAAACAAATGGGACCTAATGAAACGTAAGAGCTTTTGCACAGCGAAGGAAACCATAAACAAGACCAAAAGACAACCCTCAGAATGGGAGAAAATATTTGCAAATGAAGCAATGGACAAAGGATTAATCTCCAAAATTTACAAAGAGCTCATGCAGCTCAGTATCAAAAAAACAAACAACCCAATCCAAAAATGGGCAGAAGACCTAAATAGACATTTCTCCAAAGAAGATATACAGAGTGCCAACAAACACATGAAAGAATGCTCAACATCATTAATCATTAGAGAAATGCAAATCAAAACTACAATGAGATACCATCTCACACTGGTCAGAATGGCCATCATCAAAAAACCTAGAGCGCTTCCCTGATGGCGCAGTGGTTGAGAGTCCGCCTGCCAATGCAGGGGACATGGGTTCATGCCCCGGTCCAGGAAGATCCCATATGCTGTGGAGCAGCTGGGCCTGTTTGCCATGGCCCCTGAGCCTGTGCGTCCGGGGCCTGCGCTCTGCAGCAGGAGAGGCCACAACACTGAGAGGCCTGCGTACTGCAAAAAAAAAAAAAAGAAAAAACCTAGAGACAATAAATGCTGGAGAGGGTGTGGAGAAAAGGGAACCCTCTTGCACTGTTGGTGGGAATGTAAATTGATACAGCCACTATGGAGAACAGTACAGAGGTTCCTTAAAAAACTACAAATAGAACTACCATATGACCCAACAATCCCACTACTGGGCATATACCCTGAGAAAACCATAATTCAAAAAGAGTCATGTACCAAAATGTTCATTGCAGCTCTATTTACAGTAGCCAGGACATGGAAGCAACCTAAGTGTCCATCAACAGATGAATGGATAAAGAAGATGTGGCACATATATACAATGGAATATTACTCAGCCATAAAAAGAAACGAAATTGAGTTATTTGTGGTGAGGTGGATGGACCTAGAGTCTGTCATACAGAGTGAAGTAAGTCAGATAGAGAAAAACAAATACTGTATGTTAACACATATATATGGAATCTAAAAAACAAAAACAAATGGTTCTTAAGAACCTAGGGGCAGCACAGGAATAAAGATGCAGACATAGAGAATGGACTTGAGCACACAGGGAGGGGGAAGGGTTAGCTGGGACAAAGTGAGAGAGTGGCATGGACTTATATACACTACCAAATGTAAAACAGATAGCTAGTGGGAAGCAGCTGCATAGCACAGGGAGATCAGCTCGGTGCTTTGTGAACACCTAGAGGGGTGGGATAGGGAGGGGGTGGAAGGGAGACACAAGAGGGAGGAGATATGGGGATATATGTGTAAGTATAGCTGATTCATTTTGTTATAAAGCAGAAACTAACACACCATTGTAAAGCAATTATACTCCATTAAAGATGTTAAAAAAGAAAAAAAAATGACTCCCTCTCCACCATAACTAACATGGTCATCCCACTATAAACTGGAAGAGACAACTTGGCTTCATGGAAAGAACTCACATTTAAGCAAGCAGTCAAACTCAATGAGACGCTAATAATTATTGTTAGCACCGATTGACAGATTAATCTATGCCAGCATTGTTCTGAATAATTTTCACTTATCAAGTCCTTTATTCCTGGAGAGAACCCTACAAGATTGTTACTATTTTCATGTCCATTTCACCGTGTAAAAAACATGCAGCACAGGAAGGTTAAACGCTTCAAAATGCCAGATTTCTAGGAATTGGTTCACACCAGATTTAAACCCAAGCAGTTTAGAGTCTGGGCTTTTAATTATGCTACTCTTCAGAGTTGGCAGGAGGATCTGAAAGAATGTATGTAGAGAACTGGCCATACTGAAAGCACTCAATGAATAGTAATTTATATTATTTACATTAAAATAGCTATTTTCTTAAATGTTGTTGCTTTTTGCAACTGATTATGACAGAGATTCATCCTTTGTTTTCCTCTTTTCCACTTTCACTTCCCATATTTTTAGTTCCACTGGCGTCACTGCTATCTGAGTCCACAGACACAAGGCCCCATGGCATTCATGCCATCCCAGAGTGAACCCCCTCTCTATCCCATCTTGTAACTTCCCTCGGTCTGGCTTTCAGAGTTCCACTTACTGACCTACCAGCTTACTGTTTGAAATAAAATTCAGAGGAACAAGTCCCTCAGCCTTTTCCTATACTTTCCTCACTCTGTGCACAGCTTCAGCCTCTGATAAACTGGCCACTTGTTTTGTAAGATATGTTAAGATACAGCAAAAGTTTAGTCTGTGATACCTTACCCTGTTAAAGGGAAGCTTACCCTAAGATTATAGACTCCTCATTTTCTGCAACTCACTGATGCAGTCACCAAAACATCATCAGCTTTTTTGGTTCAGGTAAGCATCTAGCTGCATGGTGTTCAAATGACAGCAACAGTGAGGCAGATAACAGGTCTTATAAAACACCATTCGCAGAAGATAATCATAGTAATTTGCTGTCATCATTCCCTCGCAAATCCAGGAAAAGGAGCAGCATTAAATCCCATATAGAAGGCAGACGTGTTGAGACTTAGAGAAGTACATGGTCCACATGAATTCTGGGAACTGGTGGCAAAGCCAAGAAATAATGAAGTAGCAGATGGCAGGCCATCAGTGGAAAGGTGGACCCTTCCACTACCTCACCTAACCAATTTGAGGTAGCTGGTAGTTTATCTGAAGGCCATTTTCAAATCATGCAGTACCTGGCTCCTCAAAATGTGGTCCATGGACCAGCTGCATGGATATCACTTGGGAACGTGTTAGAAATGAAGACTCTCAGGTCCCTCCCCAGACCTCCTGAGTCTGAATCAACATTAGAAGCTGGCTATTCCTGAGTGCATTACATATTGAGAAGTTCTGGTGGGGGCTTATAGCTCAGGTTAAGACTGGCAGGCCTGACCTACCTATAAAAGACTCCATTTTGAAATTTCAATGAATAAGTAAGTACATATGATAATATAAAAGCAAAATTATGAAAGGGTAAAAAGTTTTTAAATTGTGCTCAGAATAAAGTTGCAACACTAAAGAAGAGATGACAAGAGATCTGCATGGAAACCCAATAGAAATATTCCATTTGCTGCTCTGATACACCACACGCTTTTCTTCATCTTGCTCTGTGCCCAGGGAGGCTGACCTGTGTGAGAACAGAGGGATGAAGAAGGGTGAGATTCCCCAGGGGCCAGCCTTGGGCTGGCCGTGTCCCTCAGTGGAGGTCACAGCTCTGTCCCAACAGCCCTCACCATCTCTGAGTTCTAGTAACTGCCTCCTTCTCTTCCCCTTCAGGCCTAAGGCTGGTCACAACACTTTGATGTTAATAGCGTCTGCATACTGCACTATTCCTTTTTGTACCTTTTAAATAATCCCTTAGTAAATTCTGTAAGACTCAGTTGGAGTATATAACTTGTTTTCTGCTGGGACCCTGATTGATAGATTTAGACAAAACTGTTGGTTCAAAGAAAGAAAGGAGGGGCTTCCCTGGTGGCGCAGTGGTTGAGAGTCCGCCTGCCGATGCAGGGGACACGGGTTCGTGCCCCGGTCCGGGAGGATCCCACGAGCCGTGGAGCAGCTAGGCCTGTGAGCCATGGCCGCTGAGCCTGCACGTCCGGAGCCTGTGCTCCGCAACGGGAGAGGCCACAACAGTGAGAGGCCCGCATACCGCTAAAAAAAAAAAAAAGAAAGAAAGAAAGAAAGAAAGGAAAGGAGAATTAACCTATCATAGGGGAGGGAACTTAAAATCTAAGAATGGTCCAGGGGAAAGAGGGTGTGACAAGCTTAATAAGGGCCATGTTCCATCACACTTAGATGTCACACAGAAACATGCTCTTAACATGTTTAATAGCAAGCTTACCCCTCATCTGTTAAGGAATCCTAATTCTCAGAATGGGGTTTCCACTGCATTTCAATCCAGATTCACTATCAAGTACATCCTAGTTGTGTCTTGTCATAGCAACATCCCTTTAGATGCTCATCTGGCCTGCATCTGCGAAAACAGCCTTAGAAGGTAAGTCATCTCCTAAAAGTGTCCCCTCTCCTTCCCTTCTCCCTAAAGTACAGAGTTGATTGCATAAGCCACCTTTTTCCCTATAAGATCTGTCCTTTCACAATCAACTTCTTCAGGTCCCCCATTTATTTGTATAGTATGACCCCTATTTTCCAGAAGCTTCCAGAATTAGATATGATCTCATTTCTCTCTGACTCCTTTACATCAAATGTCAAATGTGTACACACATTCGACTATCTACAAAACCAAATGCAACTGCACTGAGTGGCCCTTGGCCCACACCACTCCAGAGGGCCCAACTCTACAAGAAGTAAGCATGACCAGCCTGGTCAGGCAAAAAGGCTTTCCTGCAGCTCCACATCCATCACTGCCACTTAGATGTCAAGCTTATTCCTACCGCATCTTGTCCCTCTATCTAGAATCTCATCTCCAACAACCAGTTCTTAAGTAATTCTATATCACCCAGCATTCAAGGCCCTTAGCAGGCTCACCTACTTTGTAAAGTCTTCCCTTCAACTTTAAAACATAAAAATGTCTCCCTTATCCAACTCCTTTGGAGCTTGCTTGCTTCAAAGTGAGAACCAAGGGGGTTTCTGTAAGCACAGCGCATGTGTGCAAACATAAATGGACACACGGGGCAAAAAGATTCCAGCATGACTTCTAGGTTCCTGGCTTAAGAGCCTAGGTGGAAGGTATTGTTGTTTACTCATTTCTATAAATTAATTTATTTTTGTCTCTTAGGTCTCCTTTATTCCATAATAGTCCTTCCCTCCTTCCCTCTTCCTTTTTTTATGCCTTTGATTTTTTTTTTTTTTTTTTTTTGCAGTATGCGCTCTCACTGTTGTGGCCTCTCCCGTCGCGGAGCACAGGCTCCGGACGCACAGGCTCAGCGGCCATGGCTCATGCCTTTGAGCCACGGGCCCGCGTATGCCTTTGATTTTTTAGTGAAACTCGTGTATGTTCCACATTCTGGGTTTGGCTGATTGTTTTATGTGGTGTCTTTCAACGTGTTCCCTTACATTGTTTTGTCGTTTTAAAATTTGCAGTGAGATACATACAGCATGAAATTTAACCTCTTAACTATTTTTAAGTGGACATTTCTGGGGCATTAAGTACATTCACATTGTTGTACAATCATCACCATCATCCATCTCCAGAATTGTCCTCATCTTCCCCAAGCAAACTTCTGTATCCATTAAACAGTTACCCTCCCTTCCCATTCCCTGCTCCTCTCAGCCCCTAGCAGTGACCACTCTACTTTCTGTTTCTATCAATCTGAATACTCTAGCTACCTCCTATCAATGGCATTGCACAGTATTTGTCCTTTGTGACTGGCTTATTTCACATAGCATAATGTCCTCAAGGGTATCCATGTTGTAGCACGTGTCAGAATTTCCTTCTTTTTTAGGCTAAATAATATTCCATTACATGTACATGGCACATTTTATTTATCCATTTATCTCTTGATGGGAACTTGGGTCCTCTCCACCTTTTGGCTATTGTAAATAATGGGCAGTGCCATTTATTGGGGTGGGGAAAACAGAAGGAAGAGGGATGGAAGGTAAAGGGAGAAATGGGGAATCCAGTTTGGGGCATGTTAACTTTCAGTGCCTATACAAATACTATACATACGGCTTTTGAGTTCAGAAGACCATCTGGACTGGAGGAATAGATTAGCAGTTGTAGGCATTTAGGTAGCAATGGAAACCAAGAGAATAAATGAGATCACCTCTGGAGAACAGGCAGAAGGTCTAAGGCTGAGTCCTGAAGAACTGTGATTTTCAGGTGAGGTAGGGGAGGATAAGCAAGAAAAGGAGACAGAACAGCATACAAAAAATGGGAAGAAATTCAACAGAGCGTGGGGTTATTTGACCCCAAAGAACATCTGGAATAGATAGAGCATGTCAGGCCTCATCAGTTTGGGAAAAACTAAGATTGAGAACAGACCTAAGTGAAATTCTTTAAATTATGAATATTGATTTTTCAAATACAGTATGCTACATTTAAAAGTATCTACTTGAAGCTTGCAGAAAAGAGGTAATCTAAGAAACTCATTTGTTCAGGAAATAGTAGAGGAATATAAATACTTACTAGGAAAGTGTGTATAAAATCACCAATGTTACATTTGTGACACATTGTTAGAAGATGTTTGAGACACACCTGATAAAACCCTCAAAGTGGTTTTAAAGGAGATAAATTGTGTTTCACATACACACACACATGCACACATACACTATCCCAAGGGACAGACAACTTCACTGCTTTGGATGTGAAAGTGCTCTAGGATGGCATTTTCAAACGCCAGTGCTTAGCAGTAAACTGTCTATAAAAATCACTATTGAGCAAGAAATGTGAGACTTAGGTTAGATTTCAGGAAAAGCTCTCTGTGACCGGAAATTGTTTAAAACTTTCAAAATTCCGGAATGCTAATTAGAATCAAGAGACCATAAAATATCTTCCTCTAACATTGTTTAAAAAGCAGAAATGGGTTCTCATCTGTCTGGCACTAAGTGTAGGCATGACTCAAGATAAGAAAACAGACTTGAACTCTCATGGTTCCTTCGTTTCATAATATTATATGATTCTCCCCACTGTTTTAACCACTTTTGGTAGAAGAGCTTTCATCTTTCCAATTTCCAAACTATTAAATTAGATAGCCCGGCCAAGTTTCTCAGACTCACTGATTTTTCCACTTCCTTGAAAAGCTCAGCTGAAGGCATCTTTTATCTTTAATTATACTTGTGAATATTTTCTTCTTACACTACTTATTATCATCCACTTGTTATTTGCCCTCCCTTCTCTATCCTTTCCCTCCCTTATTTATCTACCTATAAAACGCATTAATATTTGATTCTTTCTCATTGAAGTCTAGTATTTTGAGAACTCAAAGTTGGTAGGTAAATTTGAACCATATATTGTAACACATGTTACTAGGTCATAATTTTATTTCTTTTGGCCAAAGGCCATCACAAGACTTATGGAGGAAAGATAACATACAAAGAGAACTTTAAAATAAGTTATAAAAATCAAATGAGGACTAAGTTAGAATGAGTTCCTAAGTGTAAAAATATGTAACATTTCAAGGTTAATTTATTAAAACGAGTCATAAGACCAATTCATCATTATACCCTTTTGGCTGGAGTGTCTAACATAACATTAACTCTGATTCTGAAATGGCCAGTGAGTAATAGAGGATCAAAAATTATGCAGGTGTCCCTGACAGGCAAACCTTCCTTTTCCAGTGATGTTCTAGAGTAAATATTAGTTTTGATCACCACCCCCCAGAAATGGTTAGAGTTATTTCTAGATACAAAGCAGGAGGAAATAAATATGCATGAGCACCTACTATGCATAAGGTTCTGTGCTTTCAATATATATAGATTCTCACTTACTCTTTTTTTTTTTACACCTTTATTGGAGTATAATTGCTTTACAATCGTGTGTTCGTTTCTGCTTTATAACAAAGTGAATCAGTTATACATATACATATGTTCCCATATCTCTTCCCTCTTGCATCTCACTTACTCTTTACAATGACCCTATTAGATAGGATTTTTTAGATCCATGTTCGATTATACATAAGTTCACAGAGAGTAGATAACTCCTCCAAGTCATACTTTAGTGAATGGCAGAACTACAGTCTGGACCCAAGACTGTCACAGCCCAAAGCCCAAGCAGGTATACCACTGTCCGTTTTAGAGAAAATGAAATGTGAAAGGTCCTCTGACTCCAGATTGCTTCCAATATGGGCTCAACAGACTAGAAAATAAGCCAGTATCTTGTCTTTAATTATGAAGTAGACATGATTTAGAAGAAGATTGCTGTGAAAGCCTGGCTAAGTTTGCTGTGAAAGCCTGGCTAAGAGAGCAATAAGATCGATCAAGCAAAGTGAAATTCTATGTAACCCTCCTATAACACTTGAAAACATCAGTTGCTATAAAAGCTAGCTTTTTAGGAACAGGGGACAGGGTATTTCACTCAAATGTTCTTTAACAAGAAGACTTGGTAGTAGGAAAACTGTTTGTTAATTCATTTTCATTGCAGGCCACTTGATACGAATTAATTCACTGAATTCTCACAACCACCCTGGCATGATTTTATACTGGAGAGACATAATGGTCAATGGTCAATGTCATTGGTCAATGTCACTAAGTAAAGGAGCTAAGGTTTGGATATAGGGCTAAGTCCCTAGACCAGGCTTGCTCCACCATAAAGCCATGGAGAGAAACAGCACTGAAGACAGCTAAGGCAGTGCTTCTTAGTCTTCAGTGCGCATAGGAACCCCCCGGCAGTTTGTTAAGTCGCATGTTTAGTTCACTGGAGCCTTAGAATCTGCATTTCTGAAAGGCCCCCAGCTGATGCTGATGATGCTGGTCTGCCACCACTCTTAAGGGTAGAAATGATGAGGTATTTACAAAACAATCCCTACAAGTGTATCCCCAAACAGGGCACTCTTCTGCTAGATGGCTTCAGTGAAACTTTGCGCTTTCTAAAGTATTCAGTCAGTGCTCTAAGTGATGGGATGGTGATCTTCTCTGCTACAGATGCTAAGATAGAGAGTGGGAGCACATAAAAGACTGGGATGAGAGGTTAAGCGTTCCCCACGTGTATCACCCCAAGCCCTCACCTCAGTTCTACAAACATCTGGTCAATGGCTCTGCAAAGGAAGGATTCCACAAAGCATAAGCCGTTCCATTTGTCAGGTAGAATTCTGCTACGTCTCCTGTGGCTGCGGCAGTTCTCAAGTGAGCAGGATACCATGTGACAGGCCCACATCCATAGTGGGTACAGCCCTCAACCAGTGGTGGGGCTGGCCACTTGGAGGTGTTTGGTACAAAGTTGTTTTGCAACCGTTTACCGTGTTCCTCTGCTCTGCTTTACATTCCACTCCTGTTCCCCGGTCCCCTCTCTCCCTCCCTTATAGGAGCCCAATGGCAAGCGACGACCCTCCTCCATGCCTGCAGTCAGGCGTCAAGGCTGCTTCCATGAAATGTTCTCTATTTTAGTGAAAACCAACTTCACAGCAAATTGCTCTGGTTACCACTGGGGTCACTTAGGTGTTGCCTAGTCTGCAGTAATTGCTTTATTTCATCAGGAAAAAAAAATACTTATTACCATGTTTTTGCAGCTGACAGTGGCTTTTGTGTAGGTAATCTTTCACATCAAAGGAAGAGGGACTCTGTTGATGACACACACACCAGCTGTTTCCAGAACTGCTCGCCTCTACCCGCCACGCCTCCTCTGCAGGCCAGCTGAGGCCCTGCTCACCAGGAAAGAGTTCCTTGAGGACACTTTGCATTCACCTGTGTCCGGCAGGGGTGGGTGCCACCCAGGCGATAACCAGACTAGGGACACTGACTCAAAGGCAGACGCGGGTAATGAGGTCCAATGCGCGAAATGGCTTCAAACTGCGCTCAGTCAATATTGCCACAATGAGTGGATTCTGCTCCCTCCCAAACAGACAGCTCTATTCTCTTCATCTCACATCCCTAATGCCCTTGGGTTTGAGATTTAGCCTGGGAAAGGGGGTGGAGAAGAAGAGCATAAGGTGCAGACATCCCCCTATTCTAATAAGATAGCTGAGTTACCTTTTATCTCTACTTTTGATGCAGCTTAGACAGTCCCGGGGCAGCCCAGAATCCTTTTCTCTTTTCCCCTTTTCAAGTCAGTCTGTTATCATGCCTAGTGCTTGGCTCATTAATTTTTTTCCCTACATCATCTCCTGCTCCTCTCTGCAATGACCTCTCTCCCCTGTGACTGGTTATGAAGGTTCTCTTTCATTTTCTTTCTAAGGCAATCTTTGTAGAGCTAACTTTAACTAACCAACCAATTCTTTCCCAAGCCCATAAAAGCATCCCATGAAAAGAGACACGCAAGAAGCCTGCAGCCCTCCCCTCTCTCCAGCCTTCTCTGCACACACGCAGCCTCTTCCCAGCGATGGCTTGGAAACTGCCTCTTTATCACAAGTTCAGGCTTTGAGTGGCATGCGGCAGTCAGTTCGCCATAGGAGAAAAAAAGTCATAACCACTGCGCTTGCTCCAAACCAGGACGTCAACACCCAGGGTTGTTTCCAGCTTCCATGTGACAGAAAAGAGGCCATTTTCTCCCCAGAACTAAAGAAGATCACATATAATATTAGGACATTCAAGGCTCAGTGAGTAAAGTCTTAAGAGGGCCAGGGCCAGCTGGGTGACGCGTGTTGCCATTCATGTTCTGAAACTGGTTGTTTCCCGTGGGAAGCATACACGACAATTCCAGCTGGAAAGATAGTTTCCCCTGTCATCCTCTTGACCTTGGATTTGTTCTCTTCCATACCTTCCTCTACTACCATCTTGTTTCCTTTGAACGTGCCAGTTCTGGAGCTAGCCTTGTGTGTGTCTTTATTTTTTCTGTCTCCTCACTTCCCATGAACCTACCTGGTTTAAACTCACTTCTTTGCTCTCATTCACATGTGCTCAACCACCACCCTTGTTCCAGAATCTGAGCTCCGCCCTGATACCAGTTTTCAGGCCCTCCCAACCTAGCGGCACTCTCCTAGTTCCGGCTACAGGGTTCATCCATATTCCATAGCATACCCTGCATTGACAGAGTGTATAGACAAGCCCCACCTCATCTCCACAATAGTGGGTGGAAAGGGAGCGGGGAGTTTCTCAAAGAAACCTAAGAGAGCGAGTTCCATTTAAAAACACATAACTCTCTACATAGCAGGGAATAAACTTGATAGTAAAATTGATATAGTAAACTAGAGATAGTAAAATTGGTCATATAAATAAGTGTAGTAAGTATTTAGATAAACTCTTAGGGGAACAGCCCGAAAGGATCGATGCCAAGAAATGATGTCTGGGAAGAGACAAGACACCCCCTACCTACCTGAGTTAAATATCATTCAAGGCAAACATTCTACCTGATAGAACACAAAGGGAGTATAGCTTAGGGATTAAGTGTGTATGCTTTGGAGCCAGACCACCTGGGTTGGTTCCTTAGTTTGCAATTACTAGCTGGGAGAGTATGGCAAGTTACTTAATGTTTTGAGCCTCAGTTTCCTTATATGTCACGTAAGGACAATAATACCCATCATAAGGTTGATGAACTTCTTAAAAGACAATGCAAAGTGCTTAGTTAGCATAGTGCCTAATGCATAATAATTTTGTAATGGATATTTGTTTAAAACCCTTTGTTCTTACTATCAGAGCAGAATCTTGAGCCATGTGGACAATGGCTCTTACAAGACATGGATGGCTAACACATACTTTTTATTTTTTAATTGAACTTTTTATTTTGAGATAACTATAGCATGACATGCTGTTGTAAGAAATAATACAGAGAGATAGCACATGTCCTTTACTCAGTTTCCCCCAATGGTAACATCTTGCAAAACTATAGTACAGTATCACAGTCAGGATATTGACACTGATACAAAGCACTGATCTTATTCAGAATTCCTGTTTTATACTCGTGTGTGTGTGTGTGTGTGTGTGTTTATCCCATGCAGTTTTATCACGTGTAGTTTCACATATACACCACCACCGTCAAGATGCGCGGGCTTCCCTAGTGGCGAAGTGGTTAAGAATCCGCCTGCCAGTGCAGGGGACACGGGTTTGAGCCCTGGTCTGGGAAGATGCCACATGCCACGGAGCAACTAAGCCCAGGCGCCACAACTACTGAGCCTGCGCTCTAGAGGCCACGTGCCACAACTACTGAGCCTGTGTGCCACAACTACTGAAGCCCGCACACCTAGAGCCCATGCTCCACAACAAGAGAAGCCACCGCAATGAGTAACCCTGTGCACCGCAAGGAACAGTGGCCCCCGCTTGCCGCAACTAGAGAAAGCCCGTGTGCAGAACAAAGACCCAACGCAGCCAAAAATAAATAAATAAATAAATGTAAAAAAAAAAAAAAAACACACAGATGCACAACAGTTTCATTACCACAAGCATACTTTTTTTTTTTTTTTTTTTGCGGTATGCGGGCCTCTCACTGTTGTGGCCTCTCCCATTGCGGAGCACAGGCTCCAGACGCGCAGGTCCCGTGGCCACGGCTCACGGACCCAGCCGCTCTGCGGCATGTGGGATCTTCCCGGACTGGGGCACGAACCTGGGTCCTCTGCATTGGCAGGCGGACTCTCAACCACTGTGCCACCAGGGAAGCCCAAGCATACTTTTTTTTAAATCAAGTTTGTAAATGGCCTGATTTGGTTGGCCACAGTCAAAATGCTCGTTTTTGCCTTTCTTCTGGTTCCTGGTGCATTTTATAAATGATGCTCATGAACTTTTCCTGAGCCAGCTCT
The DNA here is from genome assembly GCF_003676395.1 of Aethalodelphis obliquidens. Classification (NCBI taxonomy): domain Eukaryota; kingdom Metazoa; phylum Chordata; class Mammalia; order Artiodactyla; family Delphinidae; genus Aethalodelphis; species Aethalodelphis obliquidens. The sequence continues at coordinate 4,075,387 of NW_020837999.1, read as the reverse complement.
TTATCCTCCAGTGCATGTGGTTCAAACACAGCAATGGAGCACTTGGCCAGCAGAGAAGCAGAGCCCGTGAAAAGAGGTGGAGGAGGAAAGAATGGAGGAGAGGGTGAATGGAAAGGAGGAGGGAGAGCAGGAAGGGGAGGAGACGGAGGAATAAGAGTAAGGGCACAGGAGGGGGGAGATGAGGGAGAAGAGGAGGCGTGGCAGCCCTTTCCATGCCCAACAGACCAGGGGTAACACCAGCATCTCCCCAATCTTGATGCCCACCCATTTCACCCACAGGGAAATATCTGGTAAACACGTCAGTTCTGATTTGCCCCAGTCCAGAGTCTAAACAGAGCCTGTTCTGACTCATACTGAGGTTTGAATATAAACACAAGGGGCTTCCCTGGTGGCGCAGTGGTTGAGAGTCCGCCTGTCAATGCAGGGGACACGAGTTCGTGTCCCGGTCCGGGAAGATCCCACATGCCGCAGAGCGGCTGGGCCCGTGA